>NC_056745.1:273524403-273768040 GCF_019279795.1 Protopterus annectens
AACTGTGTGTGCTTGTGAGGTGCCAGGTTTCAGATACAAAGGTCTGGGATCTGCTGTAGGACCCGTAGGGCTGGCTGATATTATAATAGGATCCAAAGTTTTGTGATCCAATGGTTTTTGATCTGAAGAGTGAGCCTTTGGATCTGAGGAGGTCAGATCTGTGTATTTTTGAATTTTAGTTGGCAGTTCTGAAGAAGTCTTCAAGAAGAAGAAGAAGAAGGACTTCATCAGAGAGAGTTTTCTATGCTCCAATGGAGCAGATTTTGTAGTTTTGCCAGGGGTTTGAGCCGCAGAAGATGTTGAAGCAACAGGAAGAAGTCCTTTTAAAATTAGTTTGCTGCTTCAGTCAGCTAATGCCCTGGACTTAAAAGCAGAGCAAATGTTGTAGTTCGCTTCCAGATGTGCTGCTCAGAGACAATAAATGCACTCTTTGTGGGTAAATGAGTTTGGGATTTTATGCCCACAAGAAGTACATTTCTTGAATTCTGTCAATTTGTACCCCATAACAGGAAGGTTAAAATCGACAGGGCTACTGTAACAGTAAAGAAATAGGAGGAGAATTTTTTTTCTTTAAGAATTAGAAAGGAAAAAAAGAAATTTCCAGCAATGGTAATCAAGAACCATCCTGTGGTACAGGGTAAGGAAGAGAATACAAACTATGATAAAAAGGGAAAATAATATAAATACAGTAACAAACCTGAAGCTATAGTTTAACACTAAGAGATTGAGAACAAAAAGAAAAGAATTTAGTTAAAGATACCAAAATCACTTGCAAACCACTAAATAACTTGAGAAGGACCCTGCGTCTGAGCACAATGGCAGCAAATGAGATCTGAAGTACTGAGGAAGGACTAGGGCATTACAGGTAGAGGGAGGAGCTTGAGAGTTGGATCCAAAGTCTATAACATGCAGCAGAGTCAGATCCATAACCTATTCATTGAAGAAGAATGAAAAGGACAACAGATCCCACTATCTCACCCTATGCAGCTGAACTGAAACAGGTAGGCGTCACTACTAACACTCATAGACACAGCTTCTTTTTCTTTCTTTCCTTCTTTCTGGTATGCAGCAAAACTCATGTAATAAATGTGTGTATAACACTTCCCCTCCAGCTTCACTTTCTCTGCAATTTAAAAAACTATTACTTCTACTTGGTGACTAAAAGTAGCATGTTCAGTGTACTAAACATCTTTTATGTTGCGTTTTAATGCCATGCTTATGACAGCAGCTACTGGACTGTACTGCGAATGCATCCCTAGGTATCCCCTGTTGAACTGCATCAGCACAGACAGACATGAGATGCAAAGTCATTATTAAACAATGACAAAGGTAAGTTGTCGATTTTTAAAATAATGGCATTGTACAATGGGAATAAACCAATGGCAAGTCATGGGAAAGTCATATTTTCATCCCTAACGGGTAACAGGAGTGTGCAGGTGCAATGAAACCTACCACATGCAAAAATTGTAAAACATATAACCCTGATTTTTTTTTTGTTACAGTTCACTGTTATTCTAGTTGAATCCCAGTATTTTGAGTATTGGGACTTGAATTATGGTGTCACATTCCCTAGAGTGAGGGACCCCTCATTCCTTCAAAATCACTCAGTCAAGGAAAATGGGATGTTAGGGGGAGGAAGCAATCTGTCTAGCTGGCCAAAACACATTGGCACATTCAAAGGAAATGGAGCTATGAGGAGTGCAATTTCCCAAAAGATAAACACCCAGGCCTAGAGTCCCACCACTAACCTGCAAATCAGCTAGATTAGAAATTCAAAACTCCAAAGTGGAGGATTCATCTTGAACAGAGGAAGCCTTCTGCAAGTGGGGCCACCACCACTAAGCTGTAAACTGTCATCTTTGTCACCATCCTGGTACCAGGACTTGACCTGAATCTCCCAGAGATGAGGTCCAGACAAACATCCAGAATGCCTCCAGATGCCACCAGTCTAACAGAGTAAGCAATGGTCATCTGTGTGGAAAACCTCCCGACTCTAGCACAAGTGTAAACTTTCAAGCTATTCCCAACTACTCCTAAACCCTGACCAAAGGCTGATGGGATCTGCCAAACCATGGGTTCAATCAGCAGTTAATAGTACATTAGCCAAGGCTCCTTCAACAAAGGAAAGAGGCATGCCGATGAGCTCCTAAGCACCATGGGCAAGTACAATCAACCTCTACTACCCTAGACTGCTCAGGGGAGGTTCAACCACATCTTGAAGAAGCACTGAGTATGGAAGCAAGCAGCAGAAACCTCCAGTGTATGGGTGCGACCACCACAAAGAAAGTGAAAGAAACTAGGCCATGCTCAGAACTTGAAGGCTCGGTTCATCAACACACCAAGAGCCATCCCTCCTTAACATGAATAAAATAAGGGAAAGCCCAGTGAGGCTGGCAAGAATAAGAACTGCAGCCAAGACACGCCGAGAAGTTCATCAGAAGAGGACTAACTAGGGGAAATGGCAACTATGATCCCTCACTCCCAAGCAGTAAATTCCTCTCACCACAGTAAAGGTACATTAAGGAAACAGAAGCTTCCAGGGAGATCAGCTTCCCACTCAGGAAAGAACCTATGAATCCACACATAGAAGACCCTGAAATAACCAAAATGGACCACTCCACTGAGCAAGGATAAGAGTAACCCACCCTAAAAGATTCCCTGGCCAAGAGAATCGTAGAACCCAGTACCCTCTAAGAGAATGAGGGGGTGGCAAAAGTGAGCATCCCTCTACACACCAGATGCTGCCTCCATGGGGGTGGGATTTACAATAGGCTCAGTGGAATCTTCAAACTCAGCAGATGCCTCACACAGATGGTGAAATAAGAGGAGGGCAGGCAAAGACGACTCATTACAATAAGGAGAGAAAATGTGCCCCAAAACAAAAGGACAGCAACCCAACAGACAAGGCCATGTCTCATTGAGTTAGGAATGCCTCTCCACCCTCCAGAAGGAGATCTGGAAAGGACAAACATTTAAAGGAAAAGAAAAGTCAGCACTGACCACAAAGCCCCAGTGTGATGGAATAATTCACTTTCTTGCCAGACTTTTCTCCTGTGAGGCCACCCTGACTGGTAACTAGGCAAAATTGTATCACAAGCTCAGTAAGTACCACCCCTTTCTGCAACCACAAAGTCAGCCTTGAGGTGACAGGTTAGGATCTTGTTCCAATCTGGTGGATGACAATACAGATGGATCAGCCCACCTGTGGGCAGGAGCAACAGAGTGAGGGTCTCTTTAGGCTTGTGTGATATCAACACAGGCTAGTACCAAGTAAGAGATGACCAAGATATTCTAGGAAGACACTGCTTAGGCCTACGTCAGGTACAAGTACAAATAAGAAAGCATCAGATAACATCTTTAATGGAAATGTTGTCCCATGAGGAGCAGCTCTGACACCAAAATATTGCCGGTCACAGAAACATGGACCCAAACACATTTTGCTACCCCCCCTCCCTCCACCAAGAAACACTAATGTAAGATGATCTTAACCATCTCAACTTTGAGGTCTAGATCACAAAAAGAATAAGAATGGACAGCCTCAGTGGACTGCATGGGAAGTAGTGCCAGGCAACATATGCATGCAAAGGGCAGCAATTAACCAAGAGAATACTGTATCAGCCAACTCCTAAACAAAAACAGGCTGTCCAGCCAAGTGTAAGCATCTAGCCAAAACTCTTATTGGTGAAGTCCCACACATGTGGCTTTCATGACCACTGAAAAGTCCAACAAGCAACTGATCTCTTGCACCTCTGCAGCAGACAGGGCCATGGCCTCGGCCTAAAACTCTTCCTTAAATGGAACCAATCAGTCCAGATTGTCTTAGTAGAAGGACATATAATAAAAAAGCTTGACTGAGGAACCTAACCATGACTGAAAGACTCAGGAGGTTGCACCAAATTATCAGGCTAGACAAGCAAAGAACCAAGCTGATCAGGCAGGAGAAAGGTGACATGTATATCACAGGAATTTTCACCCTAGGAAGGAAACCAGGGTGCACATTTCCTCGGTCTCATATTCAACCTTAAGAGATCTCTGCCTTGAAAGGTCTAGCTTCTACAAGGCAAATGCTGCAGCTACTTCAAATTCTGACCCATGTTAGGTTTAGAAAGAGGTCCTCCCTACTGTTTATAAAAGTGCAGTCGCATTGCGATTACAAAATGCATTTGTGATTTGCTCTAACAGTCTTGCTAGAAGTAATGCTTAGGAAAGATCATTGCTTTCCCCTGGGGATTTGCTTAAAAACCTGGGGAGTGTTTTTATTTTTCTTGAATTGTTTTTACCCCTGTATCTGCCAACCATTGAGTCTCCTTCAGATCAGGCATGGATTATCCCCTAGCCAAGAATTCCCATGGTCTCAGGGGAAACAGCTGCCTAGAACAGGCCATTATCCATGTAGCCATGAGGGTACTTTTACTCCGGCTGCCCAAAAGTCATAAGCATCCACTACAACCTAATTTCTCAGAGAATGGCTTGCCCATACTAACCTGCAGATAGTTCGAAATGGCAGCTTGTGGACCCACAAGAATGGTGTGATAATCAACACACCTTTCTGGCACCTTCAAGATCCACTATTTCTTTTACCCATCCCCCAGCTTATGAGTCCACAGTGAAGAACCCCTCTAATTCAGATAGCTGAACATTTATTTTCTTGCCTAAGCTCCAGCCAAGATGATGTCAATGAGGCATCACCACTGCTGATGTGCCCAGCAGTACTGGCCCATTACTGCTGGACACATCCAATGCCTTCTCCAGACATATACATGCTCCCACATACACATTACTCCTCCCTAAGCAGCTATTATTGGATTGGGATACTAAGTTGATATTACTCTATTCGACAGCCAACAGCAATCCTCTACCTGCTGTAACCAACTGCTGACCAAGAACCACCCTTACTGTCTCCTGAGTAGTCAACCTGGCAAGAGCTACTCACTCCCACACTCCCCACTTAGCTATTACAGTGCCTGATCCACTACTCAAACAGGGATCACAGTCAGGGCTTCATCAATCTGAGCCACAGCGATGGGCAGAAATGGAGTAATTTCAAAGAAAGACTGGCACTTCAGAGAGACAATCCTAGCACAATTTGAAAATGTTATGTTTTTCCATGCTGTATTTTAATTAGGTCAACACCTCAGTTGCCACATAATAGGCCATGCTGCTTTGCAAGAGATGGTCTGTACCAGTCTCTTCTAGGCTTTTGGATACTGGCAAAGGCATTAGCCACCCCCTATTGTGCTTTTTTTTTTAGGGAGTGTCAAAATAATCAACCTCCCAACATGACAAAATCCTCTCTATATAAACTCAGTGCACTGCTGCTTAATGTTGGAGTCTAAACAAGAAGCACTCATCACTTTGGAAAATGCTGCCATTTATTCAGTCACCGAGTTATGGTTCAAAGGTGCGGAAAGCATCCTGGTCGTGCAGGGCTACAATGCCTTCCATACTTTCAGACCACAAGCTCAGCATGAAAGAACCAGAGGAGGGAGTGTATCCATCTTCCTTTAAGGATAAGTACACCTCAAGTCTGGTCAAACAGTACGACTTTCTTGAGCTACCCCATATCCAATTAACTATAGGCAAAGCCCACTACCACATCATAGCTAACTATAGGTCCCCCACCATGAAACAGGAAAAGCATACATGTACCTAGACTTACTGGAGTCACTTACCATACAGCCTAACTCCTTACTCATGGGTGATTTTAATTATCCTACCATTGACTGGGAAACATACATGACCACAAAAATGCTGACTCACAGGTTCTTGGACTGTCAATGCAAATACTCTGGAACCTACAAGATGCTCAAATGTCTTGGACATAGTACTCACTAACATGGGACAGCATTGCACCCCCCCATGAGATATCTTCCCTGGTAAGATTGGACCATAGGTTCATACTAGGCTATCTGCCCTAGGGCATTTATAAGCCTAGCCAGTGTGTGTGTGGCTTTCACCACCCCTTGGAATGAGAATACTATGCCCATTTAGAGTTTAGTTTACTGTACCTCTGTCTAGTAGTGACACAGAGATGACCCCCGGGGTAAACCTACGATCTCCCATCCACTCGTCAAGATTTCTCTTGAAGAGAGTCAGTGAGGAGCTCTGCCCAACATGGACTGGGATTCTGTTCCAGAGTGTAGGGAGCATCTGGGTTATGAATCTGTCCCTCCAGCACGTCCGATTTATTTCTGTGTTGAGGTTCAAATCTCTCGCTCTCGTGGCTCTGGTGGATTTGGATTTTCTGAGGTGGAGCGTGTCCATTAATTCCAGATTGGACATGGCCTTGTACGTCAGGCATAGATAGCCTCTGAGTAGGCGGTATGCGACTGAATAGAGCTGGAGTTTCTTCAGCCGGGCAGCATATGACATATGTTTGAGACCCTTGATCCTCTTGGTGAGGTACTTTTGGGGTCTTTCCAACTGCTGCAGGTGTCGGTAAGGTACATCCCAAATGGGGAATTGTACTCAATTATGGGCCTGATAAGGGAAGAGTATAGGGGCACAATGACCTCTCTATCTAGATGTGAATCCTTTCATGATAAGGTGGGTAATATAGAAGGTCTTCCTAACCACCTTGGCAATGTGAGTGTCAAACGAGAGGTTACTGTCAACTGGGATCCCTAGGTCCCTGATTACTTCTTCCGTACTTAATGGATTACCACCTATGTGGTAATTTGTGGGTACTTTGTTTTTCCCAAAGGGTATGATTATACATTTTTTGGCATTCAGTTTAAGGCCATGGCTCTGGCACCAGTTATCCGTTTCTATGAGGCCTTTCTGGAGGATGCTTGTGTCCGCTGGAGTATCAATTATGGCGTCCAGTTTGCAGTCATCTGCGAACTTTGTTAGCCACAATCCTCCTATGTTTGCTTGCACATTGGAAAAATAAATGCAGAACAAGAGGGGTCCCAGGACCGAGCCCTGTGGGACACTGCTTGTGACTGGCTTAGAGTCTGACATGGCTCCAGCAATTCTGACCTTGTGGGTTCTGTCCTTGAGCCAGTTTGCAATCCATCTTATGACATATGGGTTTACATTTAAGCTGGTGAGCTTGTCTATGATGCCCGAGTGGGGTATTGTGTCGAAGGCTTTTGCAAGATCAAGGTAGGCTGTGTGAACTGCCTTACCCTCATCAATGGCCTTAGTGACTGTTTCAAAAAAGTCGACCAGGTTCAAAAGGCAGGATCTGCCCTTGACAAAGCCGAATTGGGTAGGATCCAGTGTCTGTAGGTCCCCAATGTCTTTGTTTATGAGTTCCATAATGATCCTCTCCATAGCTTTGCAGACCAGCCTCATCAAGCTTATGGGGCAGTAATTTCCAGGGTCCATAGAAGCACCTCCTTTGTGGAGTGGGACCACTGTTGCTGTGCGCCATTCTTTGGGTACGCATCCTGCAGTAAGGCTAAGATTAAACAGCAGCCTTATGTGCAGGTTTAGTTCCTCTTGGAGTTCATGTAGCACACAACCCAGGACACCGTCTGGTCCCATTGATGCTGTGTTTTTAGCTTTGGAGAGGGCGGCTCTCACCTGGGCATCTGAGATGTCAGGGAGGCTACACTCTGCTGGGATAGATATTTCTCCTTTTGTGGGGGAGGGGGGATTTGCACTGAACCTGTCTGCCAGTATGTTGGCAATGTCTGTGGGTTCAGTGTATTTTTTGTCATTTTGGACCAACTCTGAGCATATCTGGGAGTTTCCACCCAGGTTTCTAACATAACTAAAGAAGGCCTTGTGATTGTCTTTAGTGTCTTTTGCGATTTTTCTCTCAAAGTTGGCCTTGGATGATTTTATGAGTGATTGTAGTTTTTTGCTAGTACTGATCAGAGATGCCTTCCCTTTTGGGGATTTTGCTCTGCCATGTAGTAGCTTCCTCCTCCTGTTGTAAAGCTTGTTTATGGCTGGGGTCCACCAGACAGGATGCCTGCCTTTGGGGGAATGGGTCTTGGTTTTATTTGGGATTGCACGATCCATGCATTCTTGAAGGTGTCCGTAGAAAGCATTTATAAAGGATTCAGCGGTGTGGGTTGTGGTTTTCACTGGCCCAGAGGCCTTGAAGGATACCACTTCAGTCTTAAGAAGTGTGAAGTCAGCTTTTGAGAAATTCTTCACTGTGGTCTTTTGTGCTGGGGGTGGGGGCGGAATGTGGATTTCCAGTGAGATTAATTTATGGTCTGATCTCACCAATGAGGGGTACACTTCCGGTGTGGAGCATTGTGTCCCCATGTTTGTGATGATCAAGTCTAGTATATTATCTCCTCTTGTGGGAGTGGTGACTAGTTGTTCCATCGCATTTGAGTTTATGAATTCTAGGAACCATAAATCAATCTTGTCCAATGTAATAAGAACAAATACCCCACATCAATCTCAAAAATGCTTAGGAATTTTTCTAAGGCAAATGACATCCTACTATATAATGGTATAAGTAGTTCAAAGCCCCCTCAAATGGAGGTAACATGGACTCCTATGTAGAGGTGTACACTAATGCCCTGTATAACCACTTAATTAGTTGTATAGATCGGCTGTACCTGACCAGATTAACACCAGGTCTTGCCAAAAATACAAGATATCCAGGTGGATCCCTAGTATAAATAAGCTATACAACAAAAGAAAGTAATGTCCAAGAACAAGAGGGGAATGGTTCAGTAGAGAAGAAATCCCTCTCTAGCTTAAACAAATTAAAGATCTTGTGAAGTCCTCCAAAGCTACTTGTGAAGCAAACATATCCTCCCTAGCTAAGGATAATCACAAGGCATTCTTTAACTACATCTGAAATCTAAAAGAGTACCCAGCTATGTGCTGAATTGGTTGTAGATGCCACTAACAATTCTCAACAGGAGATAATAACCTACCTGCTAGAAAAGAAAGAAAGATTTGGAAAAAAAAACTTCATTCTCCTGTCCCCTCCAGTCATCCCCCAAATTATACCTGCCACCATTCTTCAGCCTCTTAACTCAAGACAGCAGGTCATCTTGGCACTCTCTAAGGCCAAAACACAGCATCAATAGGACCAGACAAGATCCAGGTTGCCTTTTAAACAAGTTAAAGAATGACTTAGCAGACCAACTTGAATCCCTGTTTAACCACACCCTAAGAGCTGCCTGTATTCCGACGGAATGGAGAATAGTAACAGTAATCCCTGTGCACAAAAGGGGACTAATAACTGACCCTATGAAACCTGACTAGCCTTATCTGCAAGGCCATAAAAAGAATCATTATGGACCTTAACGGAATCTCCAAACTCTGGACCCAATGCAGTTAGATCATGCCTATTAAATATGGTCGACTTCTTTAAGAAGAACAAAAAAACAGGTAGGAATTTGCCAAACTTCAACCAATAAACAGACAAAGCAATTCCTGTGGAAATAGTAGGAAAAAAGTGTCGCAGCAATCTCCAAAGTAGATAAAAAGTTGATTTATTACAATAATTCAAACCAGTAGTCAAGCACGCTTTTGTCTTGTAACCCAAGACTTCTTCAGAACAAATTAAAATACATCAATCTTCTTCTTTCGGCTTTTCCCGGTTAGGGGTCGCCACAGTAGATCATCTGTCCGCTCATGATTGGCAGTGGAGTTTTACAGTGTTGAGTTGCCAGCCGTGCGCCCAACCTTCCACAGGAGGCACACACTCACACCTAGGGCCAATTAAGAGTGTCCAATCCACCTACTGCATGTCTTTGGGATGTGGGAGGAAACCGGAGCACCCGGAGGAAACCCACGCGACCACAGGGAGGACATGCAGACTCCGCACAGAAGGCACCCCAGCAGAGGATCAAACTGGAGAACCTCTTGCTGTGAGGTGACAACGCTAACCACTGCACCACCGTGGCCATCAATACCATACTTAAATAGTCCCTAGTGAACAATTAATGTTGATCGTCAATTAAGAGCCAAAATGTAAGGAAGTCCTTGTAAGGGCAAAAGTTAAAAATGCTTTTAAATTAATTCAAAACCATCTTATTAATTACATAAAAAATATATAAGAACACTTCCAAATATTTAAATGTGCAATAATACAATATTATAAAACTATGATTAAATAACATCAACTAGAGCCCAAACCAGTGTTGAAAATCACCAAAACTCAATAAAAATAACACTGCTGCAGCTGGATGCACGAAACAGTTCCAGTTTATTAGAAATAAATCCACAAGTTCACATTGAGCGCTTTCTTCCCTTTGAAACGGGATTTCATCAGAATCTACCACTTCCAATCTAATTTCCCCTTAAATAATAAAATAATGACATCATCCAATTAACTACATAAAGCGACACATTCCTTATAAACATTAAAATACAATATATCATCATTAAAAATAAACTGCTAAAACTTTTTGTTCATTAATACAACTTTTATAAAACCAAAGAATATACTTAAATATAAGAATTTAATAAAAAACTACACATGAAGTATTTGTAAACTAACTACAAACTTTTTAAATGTGAATTATTTCATGAAAGCTGCTTTTTTGTGTAACAAGGGATTGATGGAAATTTTGTCATTATAGGTTCATAGGTAGGTACTAGGCCATCAGCCCTGGGGCCTATACAAGCCCAGCCAAAAAGGTACCCTGGCTTTTGCCACCCAAGAAAATTATGTTCCTGTGCCACTGTCGAGCAGAGCCACAGAGGTGATCCCCGGGTTGAATTTCCTATTTTCCATCCAATCAAGATTTTTCTTGAAGAGTGCTAATGAGGAGCTTTGTTTGATATAAATAGGTAGTTTATTCCAGAGTACGGGAAGTCTCTGGGACAGGAATCTATCCCTCCGGGATGTTCGGTTTATTGTGGTGACAAGGTTTAGGTCCCTAGAGCTTGTAGCTCTGAGGGATTGGGATTTTTTTAAGTGGAGCATGTCCAACAGCTCTGGGTTTTGACATAGCTTTATATGTTAGGCAGAGATCACCTCCGAGTAGGTGATATGCATCGGAGTAAAGCTGGAGTTTTTTGAGACTGTCTGCGTAGGGCATCTGTTTGAGGCCGGTAATCCTCTTTGTGAGGTATTTCTGCGGCCTTTCCAGTTGTTGTAGATGTCTTGTGAGGTGCATACCAAAAGGGGCATTGTACTCTATATAATGGGTCTAATGAGTGATGAATAGAGGGGAACAATAACCTCTTTTTTTCTGGATGAGAAACCTTTTGTGATGAGGTGTGCCACGTAGAAGGATTTCCTGACTACTGTGGCAATGTGATTATCAAAGGAGAGACTACTGTCCACCTGTGTCCCAAGGTCTCTATCACACTTTCGGTGTTAAGTAGTTCATGGGTACAGAGTTTTTACCAAAGGGGATGACAATGCACCTTTTGGCACGGAGCTTGAGGCCATGGCTTTGACACCAGGCAAGCCCAGGGTCTTGACTTGCCTGTAAATTTGCCACCTTACCTCCTTTTCCTCAGTATGACTTCTATAGTCACCTCCTCTTGGATTTTGTAACACTATTTCTAGTATAGCAAACTCAAATTTAGAAAAACTCGGGCAAACAATAGGATGCAAAGGCCTGAAGGCTCAAACGGCCTGAAATTGTGGTATTGTAAATTATTTTCTTGACCCGGAATCTGACAGTCTGCCGAGGAAAGAAGCTTTCAATGAAACAGTGTTGAAAACCACACTATGAATTCCAATGTGTAAGACAGCTGTAACGGAGACTTAAGTTTATGTTTATCCCCAGAAGGGAGCAAGTGTTGAGTAGTTGATCTCTTAGTAGATGCTTGCTCGGGGTGATAATGAGCCAGTAGTCTGTATGGAGATACTCAGAATCCCTGCAGTCTCAAGTGAGCTGCTACTACTGCCATACATTTTTGAACACCCTGGGGGCTATGGTAAGACCAAAGGGCAGTGCTCTGAACTGGTAATGATTGGCTCTCAGCCAGAAGCATAAATAGCTTCTGGATTGTCTCTTCATTTTTATGTGATAGTACACATCCTAAAGGTCATCCAATAGTGCAGAAAGAGCAGAATGGACTGAACCATGACCATTCTGAACTTGGTGTACTGGTGGGACAGAGTCCCTAGCTACCTAAAAATTTGGTTGACTCATGGAAGGATATTCCTGAGCACCATCGAGCCAAAGGATGATCTTCCCCTAGAGACCAGGTCCAGTTTGTGAGGAGTAATAAAAGTATGGGGAGAAGCCAAAATAGCTGCTGCACATATGTCATCCATAGAAGCTCTAGATTGGAAGACCACTGAAGTGGTTAACTTGATGTTCATCGTGTTTCACTGTTGCAGTCATTACACTTGGGTTATCCTGCTAGCAGGCTACCCGCAGTCGGCCTGAATTCCAAAGTCCTGGCCCAGCGTCGGTTGCTGTCGCCTCTTCCCTGACATCAGTGCGCCAGGGGTATACAAGATGCAGCTGATGCCATTTTCTTCAGTCTTTCTTGCTGCACGGTGCCCGAAGCAAAAGCAGTTCGAAAGTGCCGGTCAGCCGACTCCTGAGATTTTCGAATTCGAATTTCAGATCCAAAGTCTTCATTAAAGCTAAGTACCCTGTTGGGGAAACTTTTATCTTGCTCCAGACCAATGTCAGAAAAAGTTAACAATTGTATTTCTTGTGGGAAGCAAATCCCTCATAAGGATTTTCACTCTTACTGTATTCTTTGCCTAGGCCCTGACCACGATGTCGCTTGTTGTCAGTTTTGTGTTAGATTTAACCAACGCCCTATTAAGCGTCGGTAAGATTTTGCCTTTCATTACTTTGGCCGCAGGTTCAATTATACAATGCCGGTGGAACAGCCGATGACCGGAGTCTATAAAAAATGCAAGGATAAAGACAAGGACAGGCATCCGAGGTCCAAAACCGACGATGAGGCTTCCTCTAAGCTAGTCGTCGGTTCGCCGGTTCTCAGTGAGGTGCTTTCGCAGCCCCTGACGCCCGCTACCTCAGTGCCACAGGCCGCTTCAGACTCCCATGTGGAGCCAACTGGGACTCTGGAAACTCAAGGTATTGGATCCTTGGAAACTATACCATCAGATGGGTCCGGAGCGGATGTGCAGGCATTGGCTTCTGAGGGGGTTTTCAGACCTACACAGTTATATGTAAAGCCATCTTCAGCTTCAAAGACAAAGACTAAAGCAGCTCTAAAGCCAAAGAAACAAGTACAGCATTCTCCAGGACAGACTTCCATGCCTAAAAAACAAATGCTCAAAATGTCCGAAGACCTTATTACTTTGATCAGGGGTTCCCATCCTCCTCCTGATAAGAGGCCTAGGCAGGAGGCAGACTATGAATCTTCAGATCAGGTTTCCATTTCCTCTGATTCCCCCTCTGATCAGGAATACTCTCTTCCTCCCTATGAGGATTCTGATGCTGAAGAATCTATTCCTTCAGCTTCTCCTCCTGAGGATTACTATTTTGGGGAAACCCTGCATACTATGAGGGAGCACTTTCATTGGGAGAGCCAGGATTATTCAAAATCCAAGAGCCAGACAGGTACAGGGTTCCAGACTCTCATAAATTTCTATATAAAAACCCTGCTGCTGACCCAGAAACTATATCTCAGGGTCCCAAAGTGGTCAAGGCTTCCACTGCAAAAAACCCTGTTCCCTCTGATAGGGATTCTAGAGCACTTGACAGATGGGGGAAAAAAGTTTACACTTCTGCTACCTTGGCTGTAAGGGCTTTAAATTGTCAGTTTCATATGCTTAAATATCAGCAATACTTAATGTCACTGTTAAAACAGAAAATGTTGACAAATTCTGAATGTGCTGAAAACAAGGAAATGCAGAAATTATTGCATGCAGCTGAACAGGTGGGAAAACATACTTTGTAATGTGGTTTTGATTCTTTGGAGGCCCCTTGTAGGGCCGCTGTAACGGGTTCTGTTATTAGGAGGCATGCTTGGTTAAA
Organism: Protopterus annectens; assembly: GCF_019279795.1. Lineage (NCBI taxonomy): Eukaryota > Metazoa > Chordata > Ceratodontiformes > Protopteridae > Protopterus > Protopterus annectens. The sequence continues at coordinate 273,538,254 of NC_056745.1, forward strand.
GGAACAGAATCTGCCTGATCATGTTAAAGCAAAATTATTAGATGCTCCATTACAGCATGATGCTTTGTTTGGTGTTAAGGCAGAAGAGTTGTTGAAGAAAATGGAGGATAAAGTGAAATCTATGCAGACAGTTAAGGATTTCTTACAGGTACAGCCATCCAGATTTAGCAGGAAATGGCCTTCAAAAAATTGGTCCTTTCCAGTGTCAGATAGGCCACAAAGAGGCAGATACAGGCGCCCTTAGAGGCAGATCCCAGCCCCAATGCTCATACAGGCCTAAACAATGGGGTGCTTCTACCTCCAAAAGCAGAGAAGACAAATCTCAACCTTATAGGAAACAGTCCCAATGACTTTCCTCTACCAGTACCAAGCACTTATCTTTTGGACGCTCCCTTAGGGGGAAAACTAGCACTTTTTTCACAAAACTGGCACATGATCACCCAGGACAAATGGGTCTTGAATATAGCGTCTCAGGGTTACAGGTTCCACTTTCACACCTTGCCAAAGGCAAAAGGCATGCCAGACCTGCCACACAATCAATGGGCAGAAGCACAAAAGCAAGTTTCATCCCTCATGGACATGAGGGCCATTCAGCGAGTACCACTACAGGAGCAGGGACAAGGATTTTACTCGCGTCTTTTCTTGGTACCCAGAAAGGACAAAGCCTGGAGACCAACACTGGTCCTGTCTATTCTAAACACTTTTCTGGACGTTCCAAAATTCAAAATGTTGACGCTACAGCAGCTTCTGCCCATGTTGGGCAAGAAGGCTTGGCTTGTAACCTTGGACTTAAATGAGGCATACCTGCATGTCCCAATCAGACAATCTTGCAGAAGATGTCTCAGATTCATAGCTGGCTCAATGCACTACCAATTCTCTGCACTGCCCTTTGGCTTATCTACTATGCCCAGGGTCTTCACAAAATGCCTGGCACCAGTAATTGCTTTTAGCAGACAAAGAGGAATTCAAATATATCCCTACTTGAATGACTGCCTTATTCAAGCAGAGAATAAGGACATTCTACTAAAGCATCTGGAGTTGGTAAAAAGATTGCTAAATTGCCTAGGGTACACAATAAACGAAAAAAAATCAAAACTAGTACCCTCTCAAGAGATAATATTCCTGGCTGCAAGCTTAAATACAACTGCCCAGATGGCCTATCTCACGCCAGACAAACAAAGGCAACTGACTTCTTACTTTAAAATGTTGGCAACAAAAACCAAGTTATCTGCAAGAAAAATTCTGCAGGCTTTGGGCTTCATGGCATCCTGCATTCTGTTAATTCCATATGCAAGACTGCATATGAGGAAACTTCAATGGTATCTAAAAAGTGTTTGGACTCAACATTGCCACAGCCTGGAAAAACTTATTACCCTCATTCCCTGCCTGCAACAGGAGTTTCAGTGGTGGACACAGGCCTGTCACCACAACAAGGGACAGCCTTTCACTTTACCCACTGCCAGGCAGACAACAACAACAGATGCATCAGATTATGCCTGGGGGGCCCACATGGCAGGAAAATGTATTCAGGGCACATGGCCCACGAGCCAAATGCATCTTCATATCAATCTAAAAGAAATGCTGGCTGTCCAGAACGCCCTGACAGCTTTCAAGGATCTACTTCATCCAGGACAGCTACTGATAAAGACGAACAATACTACAGTCATGCGGTACATAAACAAGCAGGGAGGCACACATTCCTACCCCCTCTGCAGACAAGCCAGAATTTGTGGAACACAGCATTGGCGTATCAAGTACACCTGCAAGCACAATTCCTGCCAGGAAAGACAAATACTCTGGCAGATGAGCGGAGCAGAAACCTCATGGATCCTCACGAGTGGAAACTAGATCCACAAATCTTCAGCATAATAACAAGGAAATGGGGATGGCCAGACATAGATCTATTTGCCTCCCCTCACAACTGCCAACTACAGAGTTTCTGTACAAGGAATTATCACAAGCTAGCATGGAAAGTGGATGCTCTATCATTCAGCTGGAAAAACCTTACAGTATATACCTTTCCTCCACTACCTCTCCTCCCCAAGGTACTCCTAAAGGTCAGACAAGAGAAGCCAAAAATTATCCTGATTGCCCCAGACTGGCCACGCCAGCACTGGTACCCAATCCTAAAGAGCTTGTCTCAAGGCCCAGCCTGGACATTACCTCAAATTCCTCATTTACTGACCCAACAAAGCAATCAGATACTGCACAGCCAACAAAGAACCCTAAATCTGGCTGCACGGCGGATAATGTAACCATTTAGGACACACTTCTCTCTAAAGCAGTTATGGATGTTATTTTGGAGGCCAGGAGGCCCAGCACCAGAAAATCATATGCAGAAAAGTGGAAGAGATTCTGTGCTTGGAACCAGGCACAAGGAATTGACATGCTTGTACCAAATATTACTCAGATTTTACAATACCTAACGGAGATGCTGGACAAAGGCCTATCCTTTTCATCAATTAAGATCCATGCCTCTGCCATTTCAGCTCATTACAATATGGACCCGCCTATTTTTTCACATCCATTACTAAGGCAGTACCTCAGAGGGCCAAAAACATTAGACACCCAAGAAGAGCACCAATACCTGCATGGGACCTCAACTTTGTCTTGGAAAAGCTCACACTGCCTCCTTTTGAGCCAGCCAATACAGCAGAGATAAAATTCTTATCATGGAAAACAGCTCTGCTCCTAGAAATAACTTCAGCAAGAAGAGTCTCAGAGTTACAGGCATTAATGGCTGTGGAACCTTTTATCATTTTCCATCCGGACAGGGTTTCTCTAAGGATAAACCCAACATTTATGCTTAAGGTAGTATCCAGTGTGGCTCAATCAAACCATTCATTTGCCTACATTTTTTCCAAATCCCCAGAATAAAGGGGAGAGACTTCTGCATTCTTTGGACATACACAGACAGCTACGCTTCTACTTGGACAAAACTAAAGCTTTCAGAAAGACTGAGCAACTTTTAGTGGCATATGCTGCAGGATCACAAGGAAAGGCCATCTCAAAGCAGACTATTTCAAAATGAATAGGACACTGCATTTGTTTCTGCTATTCACAACATGGCAAATCAGTGCCTAAGGGCATTAGGCCACATTTGACCAGGGCAGCAGCCACCTCAGCAGATTTTGGAGGCTGCAACTTGGACTTCAGTGCACACTTTTACAAAGCACTACCACTTGCCTCTTTACTCTAAATCCAGAGCAGGCTTTGCCACTGCAGTTCTGCTGGGCCTTATAGCCACTCCTAATTCTGTTTAGACCCAGCCACCCAACCTCAGCTTTGGGATTCAACCCAAGTGTAATGACTGCAACAGTGAAACACGATTAACATAGTACAGTTGTGTACCGACCATAAATGTAGATGTTAGAGTGTATTCACTGTTGCAGTCCAGGTTACCCACCCACCATCCCCCTTTCTTTGCTGGGACTTATCTGTACTTCTCTATTCTATACAACCTATGTGGTGTATTTGCTTGTAGATGAAGGTAATGTTTATTTTAGTGCATGCTATTTATAAGCAATATTTTTAGCCTACCCTTTTGGGGGCATCTGACATCTGGGGCAAGAAAAACTGAAGAAAATGGCGTTGGCTCCATCTTATATACCCCTGGCGCACTGACGTCAGGGAAGAGGCGACAGCAACCGACGCCAGACCAGGACTTTGGAATTCAGACCGACTGCGGGTAGCCTGCCAGCAGGATAACCCAAGTGTAATGACTGCAACAGTGAATACACTTGAACATCTACATTTATGGTAGGTACACAACTGTACTTTTTATCATAAATGAAAGAAATACAATCTCTCAGACATTTAGAGAGAGAGAGTAATCTTGCTCTTTGCCTTGCCCAGCTTTGCAGAAAATAAGGAAACAAGTTGACTTGATTGCCTTATTTTTGTTCTGTGAATATAGAAACATAACTGTATGGATGTCTAGTAAATGTAGAGCATATTCTCCTTTATTAGAATAATTGGGAAAGACCAGTAAATTAATAGTCTGGTTGATATTAGTCTCTGAAACTACCTTGGGCACGAAGGAGGGATTTGTTCATAGATACCCTAAACCTATCCTATCCTTATGGAAGACTAGGTAAGGCGGTTCACATAAGGCCTGAATTTCTGAGATTCTCCTGGCCGAAATGATGGCTAACAAAAAGAAAGCCTTCCACAATAGAAACTTCAGATCACATTCTGCAGAGGGTTCAAAAGGGGAATGTATTGCCACCTGCAGAACTAAATTAAAGTCTCAAGGAGGAGTCAAATCTTTATATCAAGGTTTTAACAAAACAGTGCCTCTCAAGAACAATTTATAAATCCTGTCAGAGGCTAAAGAACATTCTTCTAAACCATTATTAAAATTAGAAATCACAGCCCGTTCTAGTTTAATGGTGGATGGTGAAGCCCAAGCACTGAGCAGAGATGCTAAGAAGTCTAAAACCTGCTCAGTTGAAGCAGTGAAAAGGTCAGTTTGTTTTTCATGGGCTCAAATTGTAAATCTCTTCCACTTAAATATAATTTTTCTAGTAGAAGGTTTATGAGCTGATAAAAGGATGTGGCATACTGGATAGAAGGTATTAGGATGCCTGGCAACTAGTGGAATTGGAGGAACCATGCAGTCAGCTTAAGGTTCAAAATGTTTGGATGAACAAGGTGGAGATCTGGCACTGGGTCCAGAATTCAGTGTTGATGATGCAAGTAAGGCCAAAGAAAGGGGAACCAAATCTGTTGAGGCCAAAAGGGGGCAATGAGGATTACTGTACTCTTCAACCCAAGTGCTTTTTATAAGAATTTGGGAATTAGCAGTGCCAGGGGAAAGGCATACAGTAGACTGGGGGGGCCATTTGTGGAGGAGAGCATCCCTGGGTGACTTTCCTGGAGGGGGAATCAGGGCAAAGTAATTGCTGCATTTGTTGTTTAGGGGAGATCCAAATAGATCGCAGCAAGGTTAACCCCAATGACAGAATATCATTTTTGCCACTTCTGGATTGAAAAACCACTCATGAGATTAAAGGAAACATCTACTCAGCTTGTCCGCAAACACTTCTGAACTCCCTGGAATGTGCGTTGCTATTAGAAAGTGGTTGGAGGTAGCCCACTGCCACACACTGATGGCTTCTCGACAAAGGGGGTAAGACTTGGTTCCTCCTTGTTTGTTGATGTTGATGTACCAAACCACTAACATTGTCCATTTGAATTGCAATAGTCTCCTGAGGAAGAGCTGTCTGAAAGGTCTGCAATACAAAACACATTGCTCTTACCTCCAGGACATTGATATGCAAGTTGGGCTCTAATGGGGACCAAGTGCCTTGGATTGTCTTGCCCAGATAATGTCCCCCAATCTGGGAGGCATCTGTAGTCACTATGGCCATGGGCTCTGGAAAAACAAAGGGATGACCTTGAAGAATCTGCTCGGAATGCATCCACCAAAGAAAATCCATTTTGCAACGGTTGGTGATCAAGATTTGGTCTGACATTGGGTGGTGAAGGGCAGACAACCAGGAAGCTAGTAGCCATTGTAGTTACTCTCATGTGTAACCTGGCTAATGGAACTAGAATTATGGAAGCTGCCATGGATCCTTGAGCTTGTAAGACTAACTTTCTCCCTGTAAATTAACTTTTGAACTTAAACCACTATTCTCTGTTGTCATTCTGGGGGAAGAGATGCTATCATTGTTCGAGTATTCAGTACTGCCACTCTGAATTCTAAATTTTATGCCAGAGTTGGATGTGACTTTTCTAGAGTGATGGTAATCCCCACGTGAGCACTGACGTCGAGTGTAGTCTTTGGTTACTACTAACTGATGCTTGGTCGAAGCGGTTATGAGCCAGTCGCCCAACTAAAGAAACACTTGGAATCCTTGCAGGATCAAAGTGAGCTGCTACTACTGCAATGCATTTGGAGAACACCCTGGGGGCTGTTGTGAGTCCAAAGAGCTGTACTCTGAATTGGTAATGAGTGGCTCCCAGCGGGAAGCAGAGGGACTTCTGGAGCATTTATCCATTTTTATATGGTAATACACATCCTGAAGGCCTAAGAGAGAACATCCAGTCTTTCATTAGAAAGGAAAGAATAGACTGTATCATAACCATCCAGAACTTTGTCGAACAGACTTTCAGTACACTGAGATCCAAAATTGGTCTCCAGTCCCCTTTGGCACTATAAAGAATCTTGAGTAGGTTCCAGATCCTTCTTGGTCTGGAGGGACTTGTTGGAGGACTCATTTGTCCAGCAGTTTTTGAAAATTTTGGACTGCTGAATCCCTCTGATTGGGTGGAACATCAGGGAGTTTCTTTTGAATGGAGGGGGGGTTGAGAAAAGGGAATGATATAACCTCTGGATATAATCCGTTGCACCCAGGAATCATTTGTCAAGTTTAGCTAGATGCTTAGGTGCAAGGATAAGCATCCCCAACTGATGAAGACATACTGGCTTCCCTTCATGAATGCTGAAAGGGCTTGCCTGGGAAAGAATCCCTGAAGTCCTGGTTTTGCAGACCACCATTGCCAGGAGGGAGGCATCTTCCATATTGTTTCCCCCCTCTGCCCCTGGAGGAACTCTCTCCACATGCATCTTGGAAAGGCCCTTGGGATTTCTTGAACCACATTTTTCCACTGTTTCTCTGGTTCCTAAAAAAGGACCTCTGGGGGCTGGAGAAACATATGCCCATGGCAGAGGGGGCTTACCATCTCACACCCAGATAAAAAGTCTCTTTAGGGCCAAACAAGATGTTCCATCAAAGGGAGCATTGATGAAAGACAACGAATAGTTCCACAAAGTCACATAGGTGCATCCAGACAGGTCTCCTTATGGCTACACCTGTATTCTGCTCTAGAAGTTCCTTTGGCTGTATGAGCAATCAGCCTCATGGACAAATTGGGCAGACTCCAGTGTGACTTGCTGGGAAGTCCCTTTCTCTTGGACTCCCTCAGCTACAGCTCATGCCAGCGTGTTTGACAACTCTTAAATCGGATTCCATTGGAGTCTGGTGAAATGTGCCAAAAAAATTCAAAGACCTTATGGCGAAGGTCAATGAAGCATAGACCCACTTCCCAAACCTGGCCATGGCTAGTGACTCTCTATTGGGCAGATGGATGGAAGAACTCTCCTCAGCAAATTCCTTTTTAGTGGCTACCACTATGACCATACCATCTACAGCCAACCCCTTTGCCCAAAATTGCTTGTCATCTGGAGCAGAAAGTATCTTGTCTGGTCTCCTGGGAATGGGCTGGATGGTGTCATGCCTGCTGAGAAATCAACTGAATGAGTTAATCATCAGAGAGAGTCACCCAAGAGGTAAATGACAAATGCCAAAAGTCTGCAGGTAAACGGATTCCTCAGAGGAAGGGTTTTAGGACTTCCAGCCACTCCTCTGCTTTAAAATTTAGAAGATGCCTCCATAGGAAACAAGTTCAGGGAGTGACCATAGGGATCCTTCTCCCTCATTGAAACCTGCATCGTTAGTGACCGATTCCTGGGAAGAATCAAAGTGCTTCATCTTGCACTTCTTCTGGGGATCTCCTCAGTGGGATAGTCTGGGAGGTATCAGAAGATGACAGTACCAGTGTCTGATACAAGAGATTTCAGCATCCACTGTCCCAGTGGACAGACAGTAGGAATAACAGAACTAAAGGGAGGTACTGTCCTGAGGGGGAAGGAGCCAACTCAATCTGTGCAAGAGAAAGGGCCCTCCTGAAAAGGGAATGGAGCCTGGAACAGAGAGACTGCCTCAGAACCAGGGTCACTCCCAACTCTGAAGAAATGACCCTCAAGACCAAAGCCAGAGCCAAACTAACTTGAGCCGAAGCTCCAAGGAGCAGGGACAGCTCCAACAAACCTGGAGTAGAAACCTTTACCCCAGAATCAGCAGGGTAGTCATGGCTCTGGGAGGTCTCCAGTTCTGAAACAGAGTTCAAAGTAACCACCGTCTCTGAAGAGGTGAACTCCAGAGCTGGTACAGTCAGTGCCACAAGTTTGGTGGTCTTGGAGTCCTCTGTCCCAGAAGAGGTTAGAGGAGTACTTAATGGCATAAAAGAAGTTTCAGTACCAGAGAGGGACCTGAAAGCCCTCTAACCCATAAAATCTTATTCACTAGCCTCTCCATATAGAGTTCTGAAAGGTATTTGGTGGAATGGATGGACACCGTGGAAGGGGCTTGGGCCGCTGCAAGAATACCTCCAGAAGCTCCCCAGTAAAGGGATCAATAGCGGGAGAGTAGGTAGTTCTAGGCAATTTAATCCTGTCCAGTAAAGCAGCAGTCACTTTCTGTATCAAGGCCTTCAATGTTGAAGGACTCAAAATTGCAATTGGTGCCATCGTGCATTCTGGCACATGAGTGTCAACAGCAGAGGCTTTCTGTTCCGTGGGAAATGTCAGAGCAGTGGTCTCTAATGTTTTGGGTTTCAAAACCAATGGGGTGGTCAGAACCAAAAGACTTCCTTTCTTAGATTTTTCAACAGATGATGGAGAAGAAATATTTGTCTTGGCTTTATCTCCAGTGGATAAGGCTTCACCAATGGCTGATGGGAGAAATTTTAAAAATGTTTATTTTGCCTTTCCACTAAAGCACGGTGGCTGAAAGTGTGGCAGATGCTGCAATCTTCCTATAAATGGTGATGGCCAAGACAATACACACATGCTAAATGAAAATCCGAAGAGGGAATTTTATGGCCATACTTCTGTCATTTTTTTGAAGCCAGAGGGGCCTTTACCCTTCTCAACCATGGCAACAGGGAAAAACAGTTAGGTAAATCTCACGCCACAGAAACAAAAAAGGAAAGGCGGGAGCAAATAGATAAAAAAATATATGCAAGTAAAAATTGTATTTATTTTAGAATAGAAGGAAAATATAGGGAAAGGAAACTATCAACAATGATAGTCGAGACATATACTTGTGTGTACAGGGCAAAAGAAGACTGTGATAGAGAGATGAGTGGGAAACTACCAGCAATGATAGTTGGGAATACACCAAAGCGTAAGGGGAAAGAAATATCAACGATGATACTGCGACAAATACACTAAGTGTAAAAAGAAAAGGAGATGAGACACAAAAATTACGAAAAATGAGAAAAAATTTTCCTAAACCCACTAACACTCAACAGTAGTAGCTAGACATGACCATTTTTGGAAACTGTCAAATGAGAACTGAGGTAATTGAGAGAGAGAGGGATTCTGGGTAGAGGTGAAGATAGAGAGTTTTTGGCTGGCACGAGCTGTAGTAACGGCAGAGTCTGTTCAGAGATTGGTACCGAACCCATCTGTCAAGGATAAAATGAAGATTTACAACATCAAATCTGATGACTCAGAGAAGACAAGCTTCCAGACAGGCAGCTTGAGAAAGGAGTGACAGCCAAGCTGCCCAATGCAAAGGCTCTGAGTGGCAGAGACGGCTCAAACAACCTCCAATAGAAAAACTGCAGTCATGAATGCTACTACCCATGAGTTTGCAGTGATCACGTCTGTACGTGAAGGCAGCAAGCAAGATCTGAGGAGGTTATGGGACTAGTGCATCAAGGGTAAGGGAGGAGATAGAGAGTTTCAGTGTTCCATGGGTTGGAAAAAGTGACAGAGTCAGATCCGAGGATTTGATCTGAACCCATTTGCTGAGGAAGAATGAAAATGACCAAATCAGATGAAGTCCTTTTCTGAAAGCACAAAAATGGGGGGGGGGGGGATAACAGATATTGCTGAAGCTTACTAGGTTTATCAGACAAATGCCTACTACGTGTAACCAAAGTCAAGTCTACTGGCAAATCATTTATCTCCCACGACTGTTAAATCCTGGAACTCCATTCCAGCAACAATACAAGAACACTCCCTAAACTCATTTAAAACTCAACTGAAGTCCTACCTACTCAGTTGCCAGCTCTGTAGATATAATGTTCCTGGATAATCTCCAGACCCTTACTGTCACCACACTTATGTTAATGGCCATAATACAGCTACTACTTCACAATCTCCAACTATCTTCACAATCTCCAACTATCTATCATCTACCCCTCTCCACTACTCACCCTTGTACTTGGACCTCTTCAGTTTGTTTGTGTCTTTCGGCTTTTCCCAGTTAGGGGTCGCCACAGCGGAACTCAGGTCCGCTAATGACTGATAGTTTATTTTTACATGCCGAGTTACCAGCCCTGACGCACAACCTTCAACAAAGGTACGCCCATTCATGCATATCTCCACGCAGAAGACGTTCTAGCTGAGAAACCGGACAGCATCTTACTGTGAGGCGACAACGCTACCGCAGCACCACCACCGTGGGTACTTGGACCTCTTCAGTACTCATTCATAATTTGTAGCCATCTTTATCCTACAATTATTTCACTGTCTCCTATTCAATATCTATTTTCAGCTGATTCCATTTAATTGTAATTAGACTCTTATAAGCTTAACATTAGATAATATACTGTATTTGTCATTTGACTGTCATGTTTTAATTAACTGTCATTACAATTCTGTGCATGTTCATTTACTGTTCTGTCTACATTTACTATTCTACATATGTACAGTTATTCTTTTGATTAACTGACATATTACTAGTCTATTACTTATGTGTATTCATTTTTGAGCAACTGTCATATTACTAGTCTATGTTTGTATATACATTTATTATTGTGTAAATCTTGTATCACTGCCTTCTACACATTTTGTAAACTGGAGCATGTCTCCCAGGTAAATGGGACTTGTGTTCAGTTGGACTTCCTAGTATAATTATAATAATAATAAAAAAAAAAGTTTCCTATTTAAGCAAAGCAAAGCACTCTTTTGCAAACTTAGCACACTCAAGTTCAAATATAGGGGAGTAAGCCACTCTGAACAGGTTCCAGCAGGTGCATATCAGGTGCCAAGATTTCATCTGCTAGGTGCCTGAGAATCAAACACCAAAGAATTAAGTGCCAAGATTTCAGATAACTATACTTGTGATGCCAAGACCTCAGATTTTTTGAATACCATAAAAGAGAAATTACACACACTAAACAAGCACTAGAAAAATTTAATTTTGGAGTCTTCTTTGGTTTGAGCATATAATCAGAGTGGTATTTGTTGTCAATAAATTCTTTTGGATCACCACCAGCGAGCCCAGGCACTTTTTTGGACTTACTAGAAAAATAGTCACAAGTGCCCCTTGCAGCATATAGGATAATACTAGTCACAAACCAGACACCTGAGAACTGCATTTGGGGGGGGGGGGGGGGGGGAGTATAGATGTTTTCTACCCTAAAATGACCACCTGTCAGCTGACGACTGAATTGAATTATCACCTTTAAACTAGTAGGCAGCCCTTGTGATACTATGCCTTCTGTAATGCCCCCTTCCTTCCCTCAGGCACCTGAGAAAGTACGGGTATCCAAGGAGGACACCATCCTGTGCAGATATGCAACACTACAGAACCCAACACTCAGCAACAGGCTGGATCTTGCATAGAGCTTAAAGTTAGGTACTGGTGATTGACAGACCCGATCTCAGAAATACACCCGATATTTGTACAAGCACTTTAAACTGTATATTCCTATATTTCTGTCTTTAGATCTGGAGATCTGTATTTTTTGGGATGTTTAATTTTAAAACTGCCATTTTTTGAGAGTGGAAGAAAGTAATACAAATGGAAGGAGAAGAGACAAAAACCTTAATTTCTTATGTTCCCAGTTCAAGACTACTCAGTACATTTGTCTCACAGGGAATGTTACTGATAAAGCAAAAATAAGTAAAAGTTTTCTCAAGGTATAGCTAAAGAATTAGACAAGCACTCATCCAGCTACATACTTAACTGATTAAACCACCTGAAACTTCAACAAGGCATTTTTTACTTCTCACACAGGAGGGTATTAGAGAATCTCCTAGATCCACCAGCTAAAGTGAATGTATTTGGACTAATCCTGTATCTGGACTAATCCTTAGTGCTCGGTTTCATGTTAATCTTGTCACACTGAGTCCTAGGTGGGATAACAAACCTGACTTGAGTTTTCTGGATTACTGGTTTTCAGGAAAGAAAGTGGGGAGAAAGATAGTTCGGCTGAAAGTACTTTAAGCATAAAAGAAGGATTAGTTCTCAAAGAAACCCTGTCCCTATGAAAAATGAGGTAGGGTTGACTTACCATAACAGCTTGCAACTCAGATAGCCTTATTCTGAAGGATCAGTAAAACTATTTTTAATATTAAGAACCTCAAATCACCCAGTCTAGCTGGTTCAAATGGAGCAAGTGTTAGTTTCTCTAACACAAAACTGAGATCCCAAGAGGGGCCACCGGTTTTCTTGGAGGCCACTTATGCAAAAACCCTTTCAAGAACACGGACATAAAATTTTGACATGAGAATGCCTTGAAAGAGGAGGAACCGTGGACAGAGATGTTGAAATGGCCAATAAATAAACCTTGCTAGAGGAGTAAGAATGGCCATAGGATAGTAACTCTCAAATATTGTAAAATCAGAGAACAGCTAGTCCTAAATGGGTGCAAGTTAGGTTGTTAGCACCAACTAGAAACCTTTTCCCCCCATTTCCTAATATATAGGCTGTCTTGTCTCTATTAGTACTTGCTACACATCCTCAGAAAACAGGTGCCTAAAAAGTATTAAGATCCTATCATCCAGACAGTCAACTGAAGATGAAGATGACTGATGTGTGAGTATATCAATCACCCCTGGGGTTTTGTGCAAGTAGATCCATTCTGTGAGGAAGCTCGTGGCAATAGTCACGACCATTTCCAAAAAAAAAAAGGGAGAACCACAGTTGCCTGAGCCAGAAGGGAGCCACCACAAGGATCTTTGAGGATTCCTTCTAAATCTTCAGAAGTACCATGGATTTTAGTGGAAAGGCATACAGGAACATTCCTCACAAAGAAAAGAAAAGGCATCCATCTTCCAGGCCTTCTTGCATGGAGTCCTGGAACAGAATGTTGCCATTTGATTGCTTAGGGAGGAGGCAGAGAGGTCTGCTTGAAGAAATCCCCGAAGACAGATCAAATCCTGGAAACCCCCCTAATCTAATTTACATTCATGAGGGTCTGCCCTGGTTATGGTCAGCTTGTCTGCCACACAGTTTTGCTCTCACACATTCTAGGATACCTGAAGAGTGAGATTGTGCTGTTAAGTTATATCCCAAGCAAACATGACCAGTTTGCAAAGGGGGATTATACCTGGTTCCCCTTTGTTGTGGTAACTGCTTTGGAACAGGGTGGGCCCTTTAATGTAGTGACTGCTTTGGAACAGGGTGGGAGAAGGGGAGACATGGATTTAAGAACTTCTGTTGCCTCCAACAAAAAAAAACTCTGACAACCCCCAGTACTAGGATCTGAAAAGATAAAGGGTGTTGATGCTGGGACCAAAGACATTTTAGATACCACTGAATCTTTCTCATGTGGAGCCCTGCCAGGGGTATTGTGAGAATTATAAATGCCATGAGACCCAAAATCCTGAGGTATTCCCTTGCAATGACCAAAGTCTGAAGTAGAAAACCATAGAAATAGACCTAAATAAAGATATATTTTTCCTGTGGAAGAAAATCTCTTTGAACTGAGATGTCTGTTATCACAAGAACACAATCTTGTGTAAGGGAGTCAAAAAGTACTTTGAATGTTCTCTTGGAATCCCACCAGGTACAAGAGATCTCTTCACCCAAGATAGAGATTCCTGACATTTTGAAAGAGACTCTGCAAAGATAAGCCAGTAATCTAAACATGGAAAAATGTGGATACTCTGTAGCCTGCAACGAGCTATAATTGGAGCTAGATAGTTTATGAGCAGGCTTGGTGTAAGTGGATAGTCTAAAGGGTAAGGCAGAGAACTGATAAGATTTTGTGTGTCTGGATCACATTAAGAGGCATCTGAAGTCTGGATGAATAGGGATGTGATGAGCATCTTTTAAGTCTAGTGTTACTAGTAAACTTGAAAAAGGAAGAGGTAACAGGTGTGAAGTAACAATTTTGAATTTGGGCACCATCATAAACAGGATTACGGAAGGAAGATCCAGGACTGGTCTCAAAGCATTTTCTTTCTTTCTTTAATGCCTAGAACATCCTTGAATAAAACCCCTTCCCAACCTGGGAAGAAGGAACTGGTTTCTATCACTCCTTGGGACAGCATGTGATGAACAGAAGGAAATAAGAGTCTGATGTGCAGGATGAGGAATGACCCCCTGGAAAAGAGGAATTTCTTATTACTGCCACCTGAAACCATGAACAATTTTCAGAACCCATTCATCGTAACCTATATGTTGTCAAAAAAAAAAATGGAAATCCTGACTTTCTGGAAGAGAAGTGGCCAGGGCAGGAGGGAATCACATCACCACCTGAAAAGTCATTCAGACTTGTTAGTCTGTCTTCGGTTTTTGGAAGTTTGAGACTTTTTGGAAGCCCCTTGCCACTTCTTAAATGTCTGCTTGTTCTGGTTTTTTTTTTTTTTTTTTTTTGTTAAAATTGGATAAGTAGAAAAAAATCACTTGGACAATTTGGAAAAGAAGGGCTAAAGAATCTTAATTCCCTGGATCAGCTTGCCTCTTTCATCACACATTTTGAGCATCTCTGCAGCAGAGGGCCAAACAATCTCTATCCAAAGGGAACATTTAAAATATCTCTTTTTTTTTTTTAAACATTTATCTATTTCACATTTATTAATCGGGTTGATCCAGCTGAGTTACAAAAAAAAAACATTTTCAGTGGAGACCTGAGGAGAAAAGCTCCAATAACTTCTACAGCAATAAAAAGCAAAAACAAACATTATACAGAAGATAAGAGTACGAACTGAAATGCAAGCATACAGAACAAATTATTGTTGTCACAAAATGCGAGTACTAAAAATATAAACATACAAACAAGTTTAGTCAGTGTTGAAAAGCTAGCATGTTCTAATATTTACGAGAATTAAAAGTAATGCCAAGACACTTCCTAAGTAGAGGTTGTAGAATGTGAATAGACAGAGGTATACGGGAGGTTAAGTGGGGTGATTGCAGTGACAGATATTGGAGTTAAGCAGGTGATCTTTTAGTGTCTTTTTAAAGTTGTTGACATGAGTTCTACTTCTGATATGTAACATGCGTTTGTTCCAGCTATGAGAGAGAGTATTTATAAAGGTTTTTGCCCATGTTTTTATGGGCTTTATAGGTCAGTAGTAAGAGGTGGTTGGAAATACGAGGAGGACAATCGGGGTTGTAATAGGATAGAAGTTTGGAAAGTGATGGGCAGACACAGTGAGGTTACTAAGATGGGAGTGAGCAGTTTGGAGATGTGTGAGAGTATGCTGATGTGAGAGCTCAAACCACTGAAGTTTTTGCAGGGCCAGGCAATAGTGGGAGGAGTAGGGATGACTTACAGCAAATCTGCCATCTTTATTGTATGCTCATTCGAGTTTGTGAATAAGACAAGGTTGTAGGTTAGTCAGGATAGGGGAGGCATAGAGTAAGGTGGGTAAGTAAGAAAGTTTGAGCAAGGGCATGTTTGGATTCTGCACTAAACTATTTATTTCTGTAAAGTAGGCCTAAATTTTGGTGGGTTGTTTTGATGCTTTGTTGGACATGTAGGTCAAATTTTAGTTGGTCGTCAATAATGGTGCCAAGGAGTTTAGTTTGAGTTTCAATTTTTATAATAGTGTTGAGAAAAGAGATTAAAAAGGTAGATTTACAGTGGGAGAGGGAGTTAGGCAGAAAAAGGAGGGACTTTGTTTTATTGGGATTGAGGATGAGCTGATGGTCACTGAGCCATCTTTCTACAGAAGAAAAGAAGTTTTGTGCAGCAGTTAACAGGTCTGTCAAGTTTTCAGAGACAGATATCAATGTGAAGTCATCTGCATATCGGACAATAGAGGAGTGACCGCAAGATGAATGGAGGTTATCGGTAAAGATGTTGAATAGCAGAGGGCCAAGGATGGAGCCTTGGGGTACCCCAGTTTGGAGAGAGAGAAAAGGGGAGCAAGAGTTAGGCCATCTAAATGATTGTTGCCTGTTAGAGAGGTAGCTGGAGAACCAGTTGAGGGCAGTGTGAGAGAGGTTGAGATGGGATAGTTTGGAGAGGAGTAGAGAGTGAGAAACAGTGTTGAAGGCTTTAGACAGATCAAGAAACAGTCAAGATAAAACTTTGTTATTGTCTCTGGTCATAACAGTTTCAGAGAAGGAAATAAGGGCAGTGGGGGTGCTGTATTTAGGGCAAAACCCGCATTGTGTAGGAATGAGGAGATTTTCTTGGATAAGATATGTAATTAGTTGAGAGTGGATACATTTTTGGAATGATTTTAGACAGAAGAGAGAGAATAGCAAAGGGTCTGACGTTGCTAGGTTCAGTTGAATTACCACCCTTGTGCAGAGGTATAGTGTAGAGAGATTTCCAGAGGTCAGGAACTATGGATACTTGAATTGATCTATTAATGAAAATAGAGACACGAAAAGCAACAGTCGTCAGCTATTTTAAAGAACTGAGGAGGAAGGTTATCATCAGTTTAATTTTTAGGAGTAGTTTTCTGATGTAGGAAATACAGACAGGTTTGAATGAGAAAGTGTTGGCACTGGCAGTCTGAATGAGAGGGGTAAAGTGGTTTGTGCTACAGGCATCTGTAGTAGAAGAGGAATCAATAGGAATGAGCTTGGCAATAGTATTTGTTAAGAAGTGTTGCATTCTCTGTTGGGATGTTATTAGGGAAGGGGTTGGGGGGTACTGGGGGTACCAGGATAGAGAAATTTGTTAATCGTACTCCAAAATCTTTTAGGGTTGGTGTAGTAGTGTGAAATTGGATCTATTCGTTTTTCTTATCGTGGTGAATGTTTTTATTGATGAGGTTCTTAAGTTTTCTTTAGTCTTGTAACTGACGGTGATTTAAATTTTAGCCAGTTTCCAAGCCTCATCTCTTTTTACCATAAGGGAGAGAGTTATTTCTAGTGAGCCAGGGTGCATAGTTGGATTTGACCCTGATTTTCCTTAAGGGAGCTAGGGAGTTAAGGATGTCAAGAAATATGTAGTTAAATTTAAGTACAGCTTCATTAATGGGCAGAGAGTGCAGAAAAGACCAGCTGATAGAGGAAATAATTATTCAGAGTGTCTGGGTTAAAGTTGGTGAGTTTTGTACAGTTTATGAGGTCTCTGTAGCTGGCGGTGGGGGGGGGGGGGAGTATCGATAGATGCAAGCCGGCAGGTTTTCGCTTATATTACTGGAGGAGGTACAGGGATTATGGTACATGTGAGGTTTGTTAGTGAGGATCCAATCTAGGGTGGCCTTGGGTATGTTTTTATGTAGGTATTTGGGGGTGGAGATCAGTTGGGAAAAGCCATGGAGATGGATGCTGTGTTTAGGGGTGTGAATATTTAGGTCATTCCAATCTATGTTAACATCGCCAAGTATTAAAGTTTCATAGGAAATATTTTGTGATAACCAAAAAAAGTATTTGTTCAAGGACTGGGATATTTTTTTACCTGATGGGATTTAGATGGATACAATAGCAACTTTTTTGAGAGTATTTAAATGACAGTTTAGAATGAGAAGCTCAGCAGGTTGAAAGTTTGGTATGGAGACAGCAAGTGGGGAAGAGATTAACCTGTTTGAAATACAATATGGCAACACCGCCACCTTTTTTTTTTAGAATTATATCTAGTCGACATATATTAAATCCTGGAGTTAAGATTTCAGTATTGGAAATGTGGGGTTTAAGCCATGTTTCAGATAGGGATAGGATTTGGGGTTTGTTAGAGGCTATCCAGGAGTGAAAGTCAGCAATTTTATTGACTAAGCTTTGTGTGTTTAATGAGAGGATAGTTAGCTGTTTTTGAGGGAGGGGAGGGAATGTTTGGAGATAGAGGGGATGCGGGGTAGTATTAGCAGAGAGGGTGAGAGCAGTAGGGAAGGGTGGGCCTGCGTTTGGATGAAGGGGTTTAAGCCATGTTTCAGATAGGGATAGGATTTGGGGTTTGTTAGAGGCTATCCAGGAGTGAAAGTCAGCAATTTTATTGACTAAGCTTTGTGTGTTTAATGAGAGGATAGTTAGCTGTTTTTGAGGGAGGGGAGGGAATGTTTGGAGATAGAGGGGATGCGGGGTAGTATTAGCAGAGAGGGTGAGAGCAGTAGGGAAGGGTGGGCCTGCGTTTGGATGAATGTCACCAGAGTGGAGTAAAGATATGTAGAAGAGGATTGGTTGAGAAGTGTGGAGGTCATAAGTGGAAAGTTTAAGTTTCAGTTTTGGAGAAGTAGAAGCAGTGGAAAGGGTGTAGAGTTTGAGAAGGTTGACATAGGAGAACTGGAATAGTGAGGATAAGATAGTGTAGAAGTGATGATTGTTATTTATAGTAGGTAGGCAGGTGTGGATGGGAGTTGTTTGAATATTGTTTACATTTCAATGATAGCTAGTGAGGAAGGAAAGGAACAGTAGAGCTAGAAGGTATAGGAGGAACATAATTAGTGAATGGCTATCTACTTATCAGAAGAGAATTGAATAGTCCAGTGGAAAATTTGGAATAGTGCAAAATGGGAAAGGAAGTATTAAGTTTGTAGGAGAGGTGGAGTAGTTGTAAGGTCAAAGTGTTAAAGTGGGGGCAGCAAGGTGATAGGGGAGTGTGGTTATGTAATGAGGCTTGGTGCAAGTCTAGGTGTTGCAAGGGTGGGTGGGAATGATGGTAGGGTAGGGAAACGGAGCAGGCTGACCTAGACCAGGGAATACAAGCAAGCAATAAAAAAGTCTACAAAAACAATCGGAGACCTGAGAACAGGAGGATAGGCAAGTAAAGTATGAGTGAGACTTATAGTCAAAAGGAACAGGCACAAATCTGGAGAAATACAAAAGTCAAAAGAAGCAGGCAGAAATTGAGAATTTAGACAAGGGAGATGTTCTACTAAAAAGACTTGTAACAAGGAAGGAGGAGTACAATACGGGGAGGGGGGGAGTTAAAATAATCTTATATGCAGCCTAGTTTAAACACGGTCAGGGGAAGACATAAAAAAAGGTAATAACTTGGAAGTCATGGGGAGGGGAATACAGTGCAGCTGTTACTACTGATGCAGAGCTCAACCAAAAGTCACTACAAGTAGCCATTTGCTTAAAGCATGTGAAAGTGCATTTGTAACACAGCACTTAATCGACTGCTGGTGCCATCTGTGTCTGAAACAGTGAGTGTCACTGGGAGGTTCTGAGAGAATACAGCCAAGCAAACCTCATTAAAACAGTACCAGTGACCATAGCCTTGGAAGATGTATCAGTAGTACACACACATGCAAACAATGAATAATAAAATGTGCAACAGAAGAAACTAAGTTATTTAAAGCAGATTTTTCTTTACAAGAAACTGCAGATAAAACATTCATACTTCAATTTGCCAGAACAAACTAACATACGAGCCTGACCATCTGAAATATTGAAAATCAAAGTTTAAAAGTATACACTTTTTCCAATACCTATCAATCATTTTCCCATCTTTACTAGAAAAGGTAGAATGGGAATTAACTAAGTGCACAGCAGCAGTGGAGTCAGCTAAAGCTATAGCTGCTGAGTCAGGTCTGGAAATAGTGTATAAAAATTTAAAAGCCTACGGAGCGTTAAACATTTCTGCCTTTTTAGGGGCAGCTGGCTGACTATCAGGAAAATTGCAGGCAGTAAGACGCACATCCTCTAAAGCAAACACAGCAGGAGGAATGGGTGTAGGTTCTAGAAAATCCTTGTGTCCTCAGAGTACGAAATCAGAAATCAGAGGACAAAATCTTGAATCCATCCTTGCATCTTCCTGTTCAGATTCACAATTTTGAATATCTAAGAAAAGAGGAATCCTTTCTTTTACCAGAAACTACTTTAGAAGGATCAATAACCTGAATTAAACCCACAGCCAGTCCCAGTAAACTACTCCTATCCAAAGCAATTTCAGGAGCACTAGATGCATGCTTGGTTTTCAGTTTCTGACAAAAAGAACTGGTCAAACCATATTACTAATGGCAGCTGCTGCTTCCCAGGGATGGGCAATGACACAGCAGGAAAACCTTCTCTATTCGATGTTCCCTCTCCCAGGACCAATAAGAGTGGTTCACTTACTCACTGAAGGGACTACAATAGCCACAGAGAACATGGCTAACCCCCAGGTCCACAGTGGCTACAGATGATGCACAAGAGGGATCAATGTTAAAAGATGGGCGGTCAGAAGTACAATAAATGGCTGCAGCAGTCACCCACTTGCAGCTGAGGCAAATTGCTAGTCTGCTGGGGTGGCTGTTAACTTTTTTTTTTGGGGGGGGGGGGGGCTAGAAGAAGAATTGACCCATGGGACAAGCAATCTGTTCCATGGTCAAGTCGAAAATGGTACCTCTTGCTCCGGAAAGACAAGCAGCAAATGCTGGTAAACCTATCAGTCCACAAAATTTTTTTTTAGAAAAAAAACACAGTAAAATCACAGTAAAAACAATATGGCAGACTCATAACTGAAAAATAAACAGTTCTCCACATAAGATGTTTTCATTTAGTTTACAGTAATTGTAAACAGAAAGAATGCTCCATTCAAAAGAATGTTAAAGTCTCTAAACAGTCCATTATAACACAACACTCCTAGCCCAAGAATAATTTTCCTGAAGTAATAAAGCTATAACAAATTTAAGAAAATGTCAGTCCCCCCCCCCCCCAAAGGGTACTTATATATGCCCAGCAAAGGAAGGTAGAAGCCAACCATCTAAACCAAATGCCCCAGAGGAATGTACTCTTAAATGTCAGTAAAGCTCTGAAGGGCTTCACACAC
Source organism: Protopterus annectens (assembly GCF_019279795.1). Lineage (NCBI taxonomy): Eukaryota > Metazoa > Chordata > Ceratodontiformes > Protopteridae > Protopterus > Protopterus annectens. The sequence goes on from NC_056745.1 coordinate 273,558,939, forward strand.
AAACTTGTCTAAGTTAGCTCAGCTTGGCAGGATATAACCCATACAGCTAAGGCTATTGCAGTAATGATCAATATGAAGAACATCAGTAGATATTCGAATAATCACTGCTGCAGTAGCCTTAGCTGTATGGATTCTATCCTGCCAAGGATATAGCAGCTGGCCAGCTTCCAAAGCTTCAGGAAACCTTCCATGCACTAAAACAGACTTCAAGCTAAGCAAACTAAAACAACTTTGGACACCAAGCCCATCACAGCTTTCCTGCCAAAAGAGAGTGAGAGTGAGCCCTGAAAGGAAAATGCTAGAAACAAAATAAAAATGTTCACGCCCTGGCCTAAAAAGGCATACTAAAAAACAAGGTGAATGGACGGAGGCAGTGGGTACTGCAGCAGTGATCATTTGAAATACTATTATGGTAAGTTTACTTACACAACTGTACTATGTTCAACATATTGATAACTGCTACAGTAGCCTTAGCTGTATGGGTAGATTACAATATCTTTGGGATGTGGAAGGAGAATCCATGAGTCCCTGGAAAATGGTCATAGTAAAGCTTGATCTGGAACTAGAGAAGGAATCAAACTTGTAGTGCTTTGTAAAAGTATGTACAAAGGTACACATATACCAGCTTCTAGAAAACTTCTAGAATCCAACCCTTTTCAAAAAGGCATAAAGTTAAGGCCCTGGTAGAGTGAGCCTCGACCCCATCTGGAATACTTTTGTTGTGATTAGTGTAACAAAATGTAATGGCCTTAGACAGCCATTTTGTAAACAGTCTGAACATGCTAACATATGAGCCTGACAATTCAAAATTCTGGAAATCAGAGTTGCACAAGTATACTCTTTTTCCAATACTTAACAATTTTCCCATCCTTATTTGAAAGAGTAGGATTGGAATTAACTACGTGTTTGTGAATATTATATAAAAACTTAGACTGAGGAACTTCATACATCCTATCTGCCTTTTTAGGGCAGCTGGCTGACTATCATGAAAATTGCAGGCAGTAATACACACATCCTCTAAAGCAGAAAGAAAAGGAATGGGTGTAGATTCTAGAAATTCCTTCCATAATGCATACTATTTTCTGAGGGACTGAAGTCTCCATGTTCTCCCACTGAAAACACTGGCATATTCTAACAATAGTCTCAGAAAGAGAGAAACATCAACATGGAGAATCAGAAACTGAGCTCTTCTGAGTCTGAATCTGAAATTGGAGGATAAAATCCTCAATCAGTCCCTACATCTTCCTGTTCAGATACAGAATTTTGAATCTCTTCAAGAAAAGAGGAATCCCTTTTTCCTTTACCAGAAACTACTACCTAAACTTGTTTTTTAGTCAGCTCATTTCAAGCTGCCTGAAAGTTTGGGTGCAAGGAAGGTGACCTGAAGCTTTATAAGTTGGACAACTGTTATATCCTTGGCAGGATATAACCCATATAGCTAGGCTACTGCAGCAGTAATCAGTATGATGAACATCTTAGTAATACACACCTTAGCGCCATAGATGAGGCCCTTTCTCATGCAAGAAATCAAACTCAGCCAGAGTCATAAGCAAAGCAGCAATTTTATCCACTCAGTACTTTCCTCTAGCTTATACAATTTATTTTTGGTATTGGACTTGTGCAAATGTAATGCTACTTTGCTCAAGGGAAGACAGTGAAATTGAGTGCTTCCATCATTCCTACATCTCACGTTTAGTTCCTGTGAATATCTTATTTATGCAAGGTGGGGACTATAATGTCTTATCTGATGTCACAAAGAAACTGATACATGTACCAAGGTTATAGAAGGTATATCTAGATACATCCTCAAATGAAGAGTTAAAGGACAGAATGGTCAATGGTTGGATTTTTGTCCACAAACTCAAACTCTCTGCTTTAGGGATGGTATTGCCCTTTCAATCCAATTTTTTTTTTTTATTACAGCATTAAACTGATAACTTGAAAGGTGATGATATCTAGGGGAAGAACTTGAGGAAACAGAAAAGACAATGAGCAAATTCACTGGCTTGCTAAAAGCAAGCTCACCTAATACTGATACACCTGTGACCATTCTAGGAAGGTGTCTTCTCTGAGATATGGAGACTTCCACCCAAAATATGAAATTCAATCAGATGCTACTCTGTAGGAGGCATACAAATATTTGCAGTGTGAAATAGGGACCTGTATTCCAATACAGATTTAATACAGCATTTTACTACAACATAGTACTCCACTACCACCTTATAACAGCAATGACTGCAAAGGACCAACCTTTGACAACATGGAAACCTCATACTTCTGCCCTATACCTCTCTTTGTACACTGCTTAAGATTTGCAGCCCATCACTCTGCTCTAATTTCCTTTTCCCAGTTTTATGTGCCTTTCTCAAATCCCACTCTTTATGTAGTGCCGTTCTGTCCAAACATGTATGCACTGAGGGACGCCTATTAGAAATGATAGATAACGTTTGGGGCATTTCAGGCTCTGGCTTCCTCTTGCCACAAATGCAGCAGTCTCCTCCAAGCTGTCCCCACAAAGTTTCACAAGGTGATTTTTCCCCCTAGAAGAATTAAAGTACCTAGCTTTCACTAGATTGCTAATTTTTTTTAGCAGTGATTACATTTATTAATTGTACTTTGCTACCAAACAGAAAACTGTGGAAATACAGTGGGACTATATGTTTAACCCAAGTACTATTAAGGATGCATTTACTTGGGGAGTGTGGCCCTGTAAATAAACCAGCCAACTGATTTAATAATATTAACTCAGTTGTTAATGAACAAACAGAAAAAGTTTGAAGCACTTTTCCAATTAGAAAAAAATGAAAATGATGAAATATGATAGAATGAATCAAAGAACAAACAGAAGAAAAAAGTCTGTTCCTTATGTAACCAGAAAAGGAAAGTGTGCAACAAGAGGAAGTAGCAATGGTTTTAAAGTGGCAAGAACTAAAACTGTCACAAGTCTAACTAATCTCATATATGCAAAGCCATGGAAATAAATCACAGACATGATTAAGGACATAAGAGCCCTTCAAACATTGGCCCCAACCCAATTTGGTTTAGTCAAGAGCAGGTTACGACTACTAAACCTGATGGACTTTTTCAAGAAAGTCACCAAAACAGTGGATGAGAACAACAGTACTTTCTGCCTATCTTGACCTGCCCAAGGTATTTGACAATACCCAATTTGAACATCTGTTGATCAGCTGAAGAGGTTAGGTATAAAACCCTTTTGTCACCTGATGGACAGCCAGCTGACAACTCCCTCAGGGCTTGGCCCTGGAACTGCTCCATTTTGGCATTTACTTCTGCGAAGTAAAGGCCAATGTCAAGGAACGCTGGCTGACTAAATTTGCAGACAATTGCAAATTAGGAGCAGTCATAGAATCCCCCCACAGATACTAATGTTCTACAGGAAGGGCTGACCCAGACAAATAACTTGTGTCAGAGCCATAGACTAAAACTAAATGCCAAGAAATGCATAATAGTATCATTGGGAAGTCATCCACCCCTGGTAATTATTAAATTGAACACACACCATAAGAGTTGACCCAGTAGTCAGGGACTTGGACACAGAGTAATCTAGCTTTTGACCATCACATGTCTACAGTAACGAGGAAATCATTCTATGTTGCACAACTTATAAACAAAGGTATGGCATCTAGGCCCAAGGAGATCATTGTCCCACTGTATTCATCAGATCTATCATTGAGTACAGTGCCCCCTTTTGCTATGTATCTAATCAGGATATTCAACAACTGGAACATCCGCAGAAGTTCCTTACTAAAAGGATACATGGCTTAAGTAACATATCCTATGCAGACTTTCTCAAGGACCCGTCCCTGTATTCTGTCTCTTACAGGCTGTTGAGGAATGATCAATGTCCTGCATACCAAGCATTGTTAGACCCAACCCTGATGGACCTTCCTGCATATCAGCAAAATAAACCGCACCAAAATTACCCATTCTAAAAACTTAAACATTGCCTGGGATATAAGTAGGACCTGCTGAAGAGAAGTGTATATCACAGAGATGATAATAGTATTCATTGGGAAGTCATCCACCCCTGGTAATTATTAAATCGAACACACACCATAAGAGTTGACCCAGTAGATCGTTTTTGCATTTAAGTTACCTGAAACACATTGCATTTAAGTTACCTGGCACTTGCTCACTAAAGCAATTATATAAGTCAGCACTAAAATATTAAAAGCACTACACCCTCACAAACTCCCCTTGAGTACCTCGCTCCCCATTGGCCCTTTTTTTCAGTTATAAAGGAATTCCCAATACTATTCTAGCATGTCCAAAGGTCAGCTGTCAATCTCCTCTCCGGTCCAGCTGGTGAATCTGGGAATCTTGAGGCAATGTTGCAACTGCCTCATGTACACAGACAACCCTCTCCTCCTCCCAACAAATTCCAACACATGTGAGAGATGCAACCATATAGCCATACTGGAGGCTAAGCTCTCTCAACTCAGTATTGGTGAAAAGAGTCAGGAGGAGAAGGAAACCACACTCACTACAATAGGCTAAGCTCTCTTAACTCAGTATTGGCGAAAAGAGTCAGGAGGAGAAGGAAACCACACTCACTACAATTCCAGTCTCACATAGACCTACCACGACAGCAAACCAAACACAAACACACAAAAACATACTCAGAGGCTCTAAATAAAAATCTGCCTAAGCAGCAGAGACCTCCAAAGCAGACACCCAAGCAACCGCTACCCCAAAACAAAACACGTGCAACACATTTCTCACAAAGCAAGTGTGCCGAACAGTCACAGCCCTTAAGGCTAAACAACACACCTGATACACTTGTAATAGGTGACTCTATCGTCAGGCACACTGACGTCCCGCTCTCCAGGCTGAACAAGGAGAAGGTCAAGGTGAGCTGCCTGTCAGGCGCTAGGATCCGCCACATAACACAAGCACTCAGGTCACTCCAAGGCAAGTACAAATATGACTCAGTCATTGTCCATGCTGGTGTGAATGACCTGAGACGTACCTCCCTGGACTACATGAAAAGAGACATAGAGGAGCTCTCTGAGCATGTAGCCCAGGCCGGTATGACCCTGACCTTGAATAGCATCTTACCCTCACCAAGAATGATGCCACAATATGAAGACAAGATGATCAATTTCAGCAATTGGCTTAAGTATTGGTGTCATTTAAAGGGGATCCAATGCCCGTCAGCCTGGGATGACATGCTCAACAAGCCACAATGCTTCGATAGGGACGGCTTGCACCTGTCACCCCTGGGCTTTCGGATATTGGCAAAGGCTCTTGCTACCCCCATAGTGCCTTTTTTAGGCAAGGCTCAAAAGACAAACCCACCTCCATAGGTATCACAAGGGATAAGAAACTAAGAGTAATGCTACTCAATGCCAGAAGTCTAAACCTCAAGATGCACGCACTCGAAACTCTCCTTAGCATGGAGAAAATCGATATCTGTGCAGTAACAGAAACCTGGTTCAAGGCTCCAGAGAGCACCCCAGCACTAACAGGTTATACCCCATACCATGCTTTTTGGCCCCAAAACTTGGACCGTAGCACAAAAGGAGGGGGAGTATCAATATTCGTCAAAGATACCCACACCTCCAGGTTGGTGGCACAGCACGAAGCATCAGAGACTATACATGTGCAACTAACAGTGGGTAAAACTGCCTTCCAGTTTATAGCCTGCTACAGACCACCCTCCCAAACATAGGAACCCCACTCGGCCTTCCTGAGAACACTGGAAAATATGAAGGTCTCTCCAAACACCATTATATTGGGCGACTTCAACTACCCAAACATAGACTGGGAGCATTACTCTAGCTCCAACACCCTAGCCCAAAGGTTCCTAGAATTTATAAACTCAAATGCTATGGAACAACTTGTTACCACTCCCACAAGAGGGGAAAACATACTGGACCTGATCATCACCAACATGGGGACTCTATGCTCCAGACCAGAAGTGTATCCCTCACTGGTAAGCTCAGACCATAAACTAATCTCACTGGATATTCACATCCCGACTCCACCCCCTGCCCTGAAAACCACAGTGAAAAACTTCTCTAAAGCAAATTTCACTCTCCTCAAAACCGAGGTGGAATCCTTCAAAGCCCCCGGGCCTGTGGAAAAAACAGCCCAGACCGCAGAATCCTTTATAAACGCATTCTATGAACACCTTCACGAATGCATGGATCATGCAATCCCAAATAAAACCAAGACCCAATCCTCCAAAGGCAGACGTCCTGTCTGGTGGACCCCAGCCATAAACAAACTATACAATAGAAGGAGGAAGCTACTACATGATGGAGCAAAATCCCAAAAAGGGAAGGCATCTCTGATCAGTATTAGCAAAAAACTACGGGCACTCATAAAATCGTCTAAGGCCAGCTTCGAGAGAAAAATTGCACAGGACACTAAGGATAATCACAAAGCTTTCTTTAGTTATGTTAGGAACCTGGGTGGGAATTCAGAGACATGCTCAGAATTAGTCCAAAATGACAAAAAATACACCGAACCCACAGACATTGCCAACATCCTAGCTGACAGGTTCAGTGCAAACTCCCCCCCCCCCCACCAAAAGGGCAAACATTTATCCCAGCAGAGTGCTGCCCCCCTGACATCTCAGATGCTCAGGTAAGAGCTGCCCTCACCAAAGCAAAAAACACTGCATCAATGGGACCAGACGGTGTCCCGGGCTGCGTCCTACATGAACTCCAAGAAGAGCTAAACCCAAACATAAAACTACTGTTCAATCTTAGCCTTACTAAAGGATATGTACCCAAAGAGTGGCGTACAGCAACAGTGGTCCCTCTCCACACAGGTGGTGCCTCAACGGATCCTGGAAACTATCGCCCCTTAAGCCTGACTAGCTTAGTCTGCAAAGCTATGGAAAGGATCATCATCGACCTCATAAATAAAGATATTGGGGACCTACAGACACTGGATCCTACCCAGTTCGGCTTTGTTAAGGGCAGATCCTGCCTCTTAAACCTGGTTGATTTCTTTGAAACAGTCACCAAGGCCATTGACGAGGGGAAGGTGGTCCACACAGCCTACCTGGACCTCGCAAAAGCCTTCGATACAATACCCCACTCAGGCATTATAGATAAGCTCACCAGCTTAAATATAAACCCCCATGTCACTAGATGGGTTGCAAACTGGCTCAAGGACAGAACCCACATGGTTAGAATTGCTGGAGCCATGTCAGGCTCCAAACCAGTTACAAGTGGCGTCCCACAAGGCTCAGTCCTGGGACCTCTCTTGTTCGGTATATATTTCTTGGAGGTACAGGCCAACACGGAAGGACTGTGGCGGACTACGTTCGCAGAGGACTGCAAACTGGGTACCATAATTGACTCTCCAGCCGACACATCCTACAAAAGGGCCTCATAGAAACAGACAACTAGTGCCAGAGCCATGGCCTCAAGCTAAACGCCAAAAAGTGTATAGTCATCCCTTTTGGCAAAAACAAAGTGCCCACAAATTACCACATAGGTGGTAATCCATTAAGTACAGAAGTAATTAGGGACCTGGGGACCCAAGTTGATAGCAATCTCTCATTTGACAACCACGTGGCCAAAGTGGTTAGAAAAACATTTTATATAGCCCACCTAATCATGAAGGGATTCACATCTAAATCAGGGGAGGTCATCGTGCCTCTTTACTCATCCCTCATCAGGCCCATAATCGAGTACAATGCCCCTTTTGGGATGTACCTTACCAGACACCTGCAACAACTGGAAAGACCCCAAAAGTACCTCACCAAGAGGATCACAGGGCTCAAACAGATGCCATATGCTGCCCGGTTAAAGAAACTCCAGCTCTACTCAGTGGCATACCGCCTGCTCAGAGGCAACCTGTGCCTGACGTATAAAACCATGTCCAACCTGGAATTAATGGACATGCTGCACCTCAGAAAATCCAAATCCCATCGAGCTACGCGCTCGAGAGACCTGAACCTCAGCACTGAAATAAATAGGACATGCTGGAGGGACAGATTCATAACCCAGAGGCTCCCTTCACTCTGGAATAAAATCTCAGTCCAGGTTAGGCAGAGTCCCTCATTGACTCTCAAGAGGAATCTTGATGAGTGGATGGGAGATCGTAGGTTTACCCCGGGTATCACTTCTGTGTCACTGTTAGACAGAGGCCCAGTATACTAAATTCGAAAAAGGGCATAGCAAAATTTATTTAAAATGGGTGGCGAAAGCCAAACACACTCTGGCTAGGCTTATAAATGCCCTAGGGCAGATAGCCTAGTATGAACCTATGAACCTATGACCCTTTCTCTAACATGCTCCCACATCCATGTAAAAGCAAGAGTTCCTCCTTAACCCAATTCAAGTGCAACTTGGACAACTGGATAGGTAACAGCAAATTCATCCCTAGTTTGGCAACTATGACTCTAATGGACACAGACAGCCTATAAATGGTTATCTCCCAGGCCCCTGCTTACACTCATTGTATGTGACATTGCCATTTGCCAATAAGTGTAACGCTGCTTAAAGAAACAAACTGGCATCAGACATAACTGTGAAAAGATTTATTTATTTTTTTTAACTGTTGTAAGAGCCCCTTTGAAGACAGACATGCTGCTCAACTTGTCTATAAAAAGCACATTAGAATAGAGCAGTACTCAGGAAAAAACTTGTCAAGATGCACCTTTTTTAGCTCTAAAATGATTGTACATAAATTCCATTTTAAATTAAGTAAACATCATGGTTTCTTTCTGCTTTGAAAAAAAATATATCACAAGGCAAATTAGAAATAAATTACCCTAGCTGGGCTCATGTCAGTGCTGCTCACATGGGCATCTTTGCGTTGAGCATTGATGATATTTTTAATCCTCACATCCAGCTCTTGGACAACTTCCTCTACTGCAACAGAAAAGAGATCTCCACTGCTCCGACCTTTTAGCAAACGCATTTTTATGGCGGACAAAATCCGATTCCCTGCAACACTAAAATAAAAGAGAATCAATGCATCAATACTACTCTCATCTGCTTAGTATAATCAACATCACTGCTGCTGTCCTCTGATCAACTTAAATGCTCTGAATATTAAACAGTCACAGTATGAACAGAACCAAAGATCCATTAAAGACAAAAAACCTTCACTGGTAGTGATCGTATAAAACAAAAGAAAAGCAAAGCAAGGCAGCTTTTCTACTTCATTACCATATGGCAAACAAATCTTCCAGCAGACTCTGCGAGGATGTGTGTAGGGAAGTGCGCTTGTTACAAGAGCTTGCCATATTATACAAATAATCACTATTCTGATGCCAGTGACAAGGCAAACACACAACACATCTGTGGGGTACTCATGATAAATGACAATTTCCATATCAGTTTATGAGAGAACATTCTACAGAATGCAACTGTTGGAATTTCTTGTTCTCTTATATTCAAGTTCAGCAATGTTTTTCTGTCTGTAGGAGAGATAATCTCTCCTGCTAGTGCTCACCATTGCTCATCTGCCAGCTCCTGGGTTTGTCAGTAGGGGCATGTTAGCAAGATATTAAGCACCCACTACAGAAGGTCCACCACACATTAACATGACGTGGTAACATGTATGTTATACCATACAGTACTTCAGCAATGGGTAACTGATGAGAAAAAAAATCAGAAGAATGAAAATTAACCAAATGAATACGAAATAATGCCAGAAGATGGTCATAAAAGAGCTCAAAAGGTAGAATTTAATGGAAGATGAACTGCTGCAATCATGGTCTAAGCAATAAACCTTCACGAAGGTGTAAACTGAAGACAATGTGGTCGTGGTACAAATTTCCACACTGGAAAAGTCTTTGTTAAAAATATTGGACAGCCATACATCTGGTAGACTGGGCTTTGATGACAGGATTTTCCAATACAAAATATAATGCAGTTAAGAAAGCTGCTTGAAAGTGTTTGCTTAGCTGCTTGCAAGCCCTTCACCCCTCTCTTTATGGAAAAGGAGATACAGTTGTTCAGACCACCTAAATGCAAGCACTGCTTTCAGGTAGCACCAGAGCTGGTGAGGCATGTTTTGAAGGACTTTTTCCCCCATCTACTACTCTATGAAAGAAATTAACAAAATAAAAGGAGTAACCAATGGACAACTGTGACATTACTTTCAGGAGATAAAGTGGGTTTTAATCCTGACAGACTCCTTATAAAAGGCCAAGCATGGTTCCCTTCAAGTAAAAGCTTGAGGGTCCAACATTCTTCACGCTTTGAGATGATCAGCAACAAAATCTTCAAGGAAAAGTTTAGATCTGCTAAATCAGCCAGTCTGAATGAGGAACAGGCAAACTTATCAAACAAGTTCACATCTTGAAGATAAGCCTTTAACACATTTCGATGCTTTGTAAAAAAACATTGTGGAAATAAAAACACATAGTTCTGTTTGGTAGAGTAAAAGGTATAAATAAGCTAAAAGAATAAATTAAAAAAAAATCTAAGTGCAAAAACTAACCCTCCTAAACCGGTAACACTAAGGACTTCCAGAAGATCTCCGAATTATATACACTAATCAGGAAATGTAACCAGTTCCAAATGACTGTAACAAGTAAAAGGTACTATGCTAGTGGATTCAAGGAAAATCCTTGAACAGACAGTAGTGCCTAATGAACACACTGGCCTTTCATGTTGGAAATCAGAAAGCTGCGAGTTATCTTCTCACACTAGGTGCTTGGAATATCTTTCCATTACTGCACTGAAGTGCAGCATAACAGGGATGCTGCAGCCTTGAGTGTTCTGTTCTTTGGATGAGATGTTAAATCAAGTCACCATTTGCCTAAGCTGATGGAAGTAAAAGATCTAATCACTTATTGGAGGAAAAAAACAGTAAAGAAAGTTCACCAGTGCCCTGTCAAGATTGCCCCACGTCAGAATGAAAACTACCTCAAGTCTCCTGTGAAGAGAGGCCACTTGCCTAGTGGGACTAACATGGTCAACAAAAAATATGACGAGGGACCTTCCCTAGGCTAAGGCATGGGTAGCTGTAAAATAGGAAGGCTGCAGAACATGTAAAGCTCACAAGGCAAGAGTAAGAATTTTAAAAACTGCCCTGGCAGTAACAAACAGCCAGTACAGGTCCACAGAAAGTGTTAGAACAGGTGCAAGGCATTTCTATCAGCAGCCTTGCAGAAGAATTCCACACCCGCTGCTAGAAAGCCAGATTCCCAGAGACTGCAGTGCAGAAAACTAAGAGATAATGCATGAATCACGGACTCAAGGTCCAAAGCAGAAAGAACACTGCAGATCTGGGCAAAGTTGTGTTTTTTTTTTTTTTTTTAACCAACACCTTTTTAAGATAATTACTTAAGACATGGACACATACCTTAACAGAAAACAAAAAACATTTTTACTTCCATACATTAAACATTTACATTTTCCTTCTTTTTAACAATTCCAGCAAAAGCTAGAACTTCCAATGAGTGACCTTCCGAATGTCTTGTATCAGAGGCACATGGGACATATGGAAATTATCTTTATGAACATCATGTGTTTCAGCTAATTGGCAGTTCTGAATGACCATGACTTGTTTTGTCATTTTACTGGACAATTTCAGGCCAATAAAACCAAACAGACTAGCTGTGGATATGCATATTTCAGCCTTCTAACCTTGCCAGCACAGCACAAGCAGAGTGTTTGACTAAGAATTAGAAATACAGGGCTGTTATACCCAGCTGATGTCCATTATCATTAGGGTCACTGCAAAAATATCCCAAACAAACAATGAGTGAGAAGGTCACTGAAAAAACAATCGGTAAAAACAAAATGAAAACTCCAGCAAAGCTAGAGCTTCCAATGAGTGACCTTCCAAACATCTTGTATCTGAGGCACATGGGATATATGCAAATCTGCTTGTAGCAGAAATGGATGCAGTGTGCTATCCATCTGGAAATAGTTTGCTTTGAAATGGCCTTACCCTCTGCCCCTGTAGCAAAGCTGACTAGCAGCTGGTCAGACTTTCTGAAAGATTTAGTCCTGTCAAGGTAGAACCTGAGCTGTCTGTGCACATCCAAGGAGTGCAGGATCCTTTCCCCTTTATTCTGAGGGTTAGGGAAAAGTTGGCAAATGGATGGATTGGCTTAGAGCCACACTGGACACCACCTTAGACAAAGGACGGGTTAGTCCTGAGGGAAACCTTGTCAGCATGGAAAATAATAAGAAGTTATGTACCTACCATAACGTTCCATGTTAGTTGTCTTCTTCTCGCCTTCTTTCTTGCTGGATGGGTTCGGAGCCGATCCTCGGCTCTGACTCGGCCTATACCAAAGCTCGAGAGCCATTTACCGGCTCGAGGCCCTCCCTATATCCCACAATGCTAGGCGTCCAATACCCAGATCTCATTTGGTAGCTAACACCATGGAGACACCTGTGCCAACTATAAGGATTATCTACAGTGGTAACAGATGGGGACATAACCTAGGAATAGTCCAGTAGAGGAAAACGGCCTCAGAAGGATTCTTCTCAGTCTGTCCAGGCTAGGGGATGGCGGGTGGGACGCAAGAAATAAGGCGAGAAGAAGACAACTAACATGGAACGTTATGGTAGGTACATAACTTCTTAATGTTAAGTTGTAAATCTCACCTTCATTCTTGCTGGATGGGACAGCGTCCCTAGCACCTTAGTCCTGGGTGGCTCATCGGAACAAACTATTGAGCACAGTGGAACCAAACTCAGCCCGATTACTGGAGGCCATATCCAACTTGTAATGAGAAATAAAGGTACGAGGAGTGGCCCACGTGGCTGCAGCACAAATAGATTCCATTGGGAGCCTTGCTTGAAAAGCTACCGACGTGGCTAACACTCTGGTGGAATGAGCTTTTGGTTTTATGGGGGAGCTCTTTGTGTCTTAATTGGTAAATGAAGGATATGATTGAAGTCAGCCATCTGGATAAAGATACTTTAGAAACTGGCAAGCCCTGCTTGCCCTCAGCATAAGACAGGAAGAGTTGGTCTGACTTCCTAATTTGTTTTGTCCTATCCAAATAAAAACGTAATTGCCTGTGAACATCCAGAAAGTGCAGCTTTTGTTCAGCTCTGTTTGAATATTTAGGAAAAAAGACAGGAAGCTCAATAGCCTGATTCAGGTTTGTCTCAGAAGGAACCTTGGGTAAAAAAAAGAAGTTATGTCCTTACCATAACGTTCCATGTGGAGTGTTCATCTCGCCTTTGTTCTTACACATGGGTTCAGAGCCGATCCCCGGCTCCGAGTCGGCTGCTTAGCAAAGCTCTGCATTGAGAAGAAGCTTGAGACCAACCTATCTCCCACAATTCCCTCTGCCCTTACCTCATATCTAGTTTGCAACACAATACCAGATCCCCAGCAGGAATGTAAACATACATACATACATACCAGGGCGTAGCTGAAACCAGCAGCAACAGCAGAGAGAAATCAGTAGCGGGAGAGCCAAACCAGACCTCTAAACTGGACGTTCCTCCTGACCTGAGGGTGGGAGGGTGGGAATGTAAGAACAAAGGTGAGATGAACACTCCACATGGAACGTTATGGTAAGGACATAACTTCTTTATGTGAGAGTGTTCAATCTCGCCGTTTGTTCTTACACATGGGTAGCGTCCCTAGCTCCGTGACCCTGAGAGACTCACGGAAGAACGTTCCTGAGCACAGTGGAACCAAAGGTTGCCCTGTCCCTGGAAATCCTATCCACTTTGTAGTGAGTGATGAACGTATGTGGTTTAGACCAAGTGGCGGCCGCACAAATAGTATCCAAAGGTAGGCGGGCCGCATGAGCCAGAGATGTAGAGACTGATCTAGTAGAATGTCTTTTCGGTTTGGTGGGCAAACTCTGCTCAGTAGCAGTATAAACAAAAGTAATACAATCAGATAGCCATTTGGAGAGAGTACGCTTTGTCACTGCCATGCCCTTTCTGTTGCCCGCAAAGGCTATAAAGAGTTGGTCTGCTTTTCTGTGATTCGTTGTTCTATCTAGATAGAATCTGAGTTGTCTATGAACATCCAACTTGTGTAACATGTATTCCAGCTTATTGGAATGTTTTTTGAAAAATGTGGGGAGTTCAATGGACTGATTAATGTTGTTGACTGAACAAACCTTGGGAAGAAAGGACGGGTTGGTGCGTAGGGATACCCTATCCGGGTGAAAAATCAAATATGGGTGCTTAATGGAAAGAGCTTGAAGTTCTGACACTCGTCTAGCTGAAGTGATAGCTACTAGAAAGAGAGTTTTCCATGACAAGAACTTTAAAGAACAGGACAAGGCTGGTTCAAAGGGTGGAAGCATTAGTTGGGATAAAAGGAGGTTTAGAGTCCACGGAGCTGTAGGGAACCTGACTGGTGGTCTAATATGAAAGGACCCTTTTAGAAAAGCCTTACAAAGCCCATGAGTCATAATAGGTGCTCCATTCTCTCCTACATGAAAGTTTGAAATAGCAGCCAATTGAACCCTCAAGGTGGCAGGAGAAGCTCCTTGGTAAAATAGCATGGATAAAAACTCTAAAACTTTGTTTAGTGGGGCTATTAATGGATCTAAATGTTGTGCAGTTGCCCAGAATACAAAGCGCTTCCACTTACTAGTGTAAATCTTTGTAGTGGAAGCTTTATGAGAGGCTACTAGAATGTTCTGAACCGCAGGAGAAAGAAGATCAGACCTGGCTAAGAAGGGAAGCAGAGCAGCCAAGCTGCTAGTCTGAGGGACAGGAGCGACGGGTGGGGAGCCCCTGACGAATGGGTCAGTAGATCTGGCTCCGGGTCCAGGATCCAGGGCTCCCGTATTTGGTGTGCTTGAAGAAAGGGAAACCAAATTTGACGAGGCCAGAATGGGGTAATGAGAATTACAGTCCTTTCCAGATTCTTGGCTTTCTGCAGAAACCTTGGTATCAGAGGTATAGGAGGGAAGGCGTACAGGAGACCCAGGGGCCAATCGTGAATCAGAGCGTCCCTGGGGACTTCCCCTGGCGGGGGTAATACGGCGAAGTAGCTTCTGCATTTGGCGTTCATTGGAGACGCAAACAGATCGCAGCAAGGCTGGCCCCACTTGCGGAATATCATGTCCGCTATTGTCTGTTTGAGGGACCACTCGTGAGGTAACAGGATGGCTCTGCTCAACCTGTCCGCTATGACGTTTGGTAACCCTGGGATGTGCATTGCTATCAGCAAGCGACCCGTGGACTCTGCCCATTGCCAAATTCTCATGGCCTCTCTGCACAACTGGTAAGATTTGGTTCCCCCTTGCTTGCTTATATACCAGACTATGGACATATTGTCCGTTTGAACTGCAATGGTCCCTAGAGGTAGAAGGGAAGAAAAGTGTTGCAACGCTAGGAACACTGCCCTCATCTCCAGAACATTGATGTGCAGATTGTACTCTAGATTGGTCCATTCGCCTTGGACTGTCTGTCCCTGAAAGATGCCCCCCCCACCCTATCAGGGAAGCGTCCGTGGTCACTGTAGCTGTTGGCGTGGGTAGCACAAACGGCCGGCCGCCGGTGAGATTGCAATTCTGTAGCCACCAAGACAGGTGTGTCTTGCAGATGTTTGTGATGTGAATTTCGTGTGTCAGTGGTAACTGTTGGCATGACCATTGTGCGAACAGCAGCCATTGAAGAACTCTCATGTGCAGTCTTCCCAATGGTATTGCAGTGAGGGAAGCAGACATGAGTCCCAAAACTTTTAGAACCGGTTTGGCCGGGGATTTCTTGGACAACAGGAGTAGAGATATGTGATTTTGTAGAGAGGCTATTCTTTCTGGGGGAAGTCTTAGAATCAAGCAACGGGTATCCAAATCTGCTCCTATGAATGAGATATGCTGTGACGGCTGTAATGCAGATTTCTCGAAATTTATGGAAATTCCGAGTTGAACACAAAGTTAGAGTGTGTAATCCCTGGCCTGAATCAGTCGACGCTCGGTGGTGGCAGTAAGGAGCCAGTCGTCCAGATAATGAAACACCTGGAATCCTAGGCGTCTCAAGTGAGACGCTACCACTGCCATGCATTTGGTGAAAACCCTGGGGGCTGAGGTTAGACCAAAGGGCAGGGCCCGAAACTGATAGTGACTGGCTCCCAGCCTGAAGCGCAAGTGATCCCTGGACACTCTGGCCATTTTGATGTGGTAGTATGCGTCCTTGAGATCTATTGAGCACATCCAGTCGTTCTTCTGTAAGAATGGAAGGATCGATTGAAGCGTGACCATCCGGAACTTTTCTTTCTTGACGAAGGTATTGAGATTGCTTAGGTCCAGAATTGGCCTCCAGTCCCCTGTCTTTTTTGGAACTAAAAAGAACCTTGAGTAAATTCCGAATCCTCTTTGGTCCGCCGGGACTGGTTGGATGACTCTCTTTTTCTAGCAGCTTTGAAATTTCTATAGCTGCAGGCACCCGCAGATGGGGCGGTACATCTGGGAATCTTTTCTGCGGTAACGGGGGAAATAGAAATGGAATTTTGTAACCTCTGGTAATAATGCTTTGTACCCATCGTCTGAGGTAAGACTTTGCCAGGCCTGAGGGTATAAAGCTAAGCGACCCCCGACTGCCTCCAGAGCAGGACAGTTGGGCCTCCCTTCAGGAGTGCTGGAAAGGCTTCCCAGGGACCGTATCCCTGTCGCCTTGGTTTTGCAGAGCCCCTCTGCCGCCAGGGCGACGTCTTCCACTTCTGCCCTCCCCCTGCCTCAGGAGGGGGCATCACCCTGTGTGCTTGGGAAAGAACCCTGGGGTTTACGAAACCACATTTTTCCACCTCGTTGCCCTTTGGGGTACGGTCTGGATGGGGTGGAAAAACAGACTCCGACAGCAGACAGAGTCTTTCCCTCTTGCTCACACCGGGTAAGGGTCTCCTTTACTTTGGGGCCAAAGAGAGTGGCACCATCAAATGGGGCGTTAGTAAAGGAAGACTTGAAGGCTTCCGCAAAGGAGCATAAGCGCATCCAGGATTGTCTACGGAGAGCAATCGCTGAAGCCGCAGCCCTACTCGACCCTTCGGCTGCATACGAAATGAGCCTCATGGACGAGTTCACAATTGATGTAAGGGTATTGAGCTGTGCTGCAACCTTTTCCGCGACAGCAGCATCTGTAGTACCCTGGAGGGTATCACCCAACTCTGACTAGATCCCTCTGTAAATGTGTGAAATGTGTCAAATAGTTCAGCGATCGCATGGAAAAAGTCGCTGAACTGAAAATGCACTTCCCATACCTGTCCATGGTCCTAGAATCTCTGTTAGGCGGATGGACAGATGAGGAAGATTCAGACATCTCCTTTTTAGTGGCAGCTGCCACCACCATAGCGTCCACTGGAACTCCCTTTGTGAGGTATGCCTTATCCTGAGGGGCCGTAATATACTTATTAGGCTTTCTGGGGACTGGCTCCACTGTGTCAGGTGTCTCCCACGCCCTTCGAACAATCAATTCCATCAACTCATCGAAGGGCGGAGTGACCCAGGAGGAAGAAGGGCGAGCACCGAATGCCTTCAGCAAGACTGACTCATCCTCAGAAGGGGGTAGGGCTTGCCAATCACCTCTCTGTTTTAGGATCTCCAGGATGTCAGAAAAGGAGACATCCTCCGAGGGTGATTTTGGGGACCCTTCTGACTCATCCAAGTCAGTGTCCGATGTTAAGGACTCTTGTGGAGAATCCAAGTGCCTCCTCTTACACAATCGTTTCCTCGGGACTTCCTCGGGGGGGGGGCATCCGATGAAGCCTCCGAGGAAGAGGGGGCTCCCACTGGGAGCGGCTGAGACACTGGTGCTCGACGCTTTTGAGTAGCCATAGGTGCAGAAGAGGATATCAGGCCCTTATGGGAGGGAGACGCTGTTTCTGCTGAGGTAGTTGTCTGGGAAGACAATGCCTTCCTCATAAGATCGAAGGCCCCTGGACCCCGAGCCGAGGAATCCCCCGGTTCCAAAAAACGTGGAGGAATCTCCGACGCAGAAGCCAAGGGCACCGATCCTGAGGACGGAGCCGAGGTGATCCATGCCGAGGCACCGAGAGGGAGAGTCTGCACCAAAACATCGGTCCGGCTCTCGGTTCTGGAACCAAGGGTAGATAGTCGGCTCCGCGAGTCCGGGAGAGGTTCCGACGGAGTCGAGGTAAACGGTGCCGACCGAGAAAGGGACGGTTCTGGCACCAAGGGCTCTACAATCAACAAATCAGCGTCTCCCGGCTCAGAGGGCTGAACAGGTCTCGGAGGAGGATCAGATGGAGACAAGGGAAAGCCTTCGAGTCTCGACACCAACTGAGAGGAGACTGCAATAAGTTTGGATAGGGCCGTGTTCTCCATCAGCTTCTGCACCACATGGTCTACGTCAGTGTCGGAGAGGGGCCTGGAAGACCGCGTCGAAGAAATAGAAGATGGTGCCGACCTCAAAAGAGCCGGAGGTGGCAGTTCTGTCACCGGTTCCAAGACTCGAGGCTCGGTGACAGCCACTAGTTCGATACTCGGCCCCGAAGTCTGTGGAACCGGTGAACGAACTTTAAAAGAAGAGCTTGGAGCCGATGACGTAGGCTCTGAAGTCTTCGACTCCTTCGAAGATTTAGAAGTCTGGTCTGACTTATCTAAAGCCTCTTGAAAGGCAGGCTTCAGAAGACCCATGTCCATGAGCTTCCTGCGCCTATCTGTCATGACCCTTCCACTAAAGGAGTGACATATGGAGCAGTCCTCCTGAAGATGGAGAGGGCCAAGACAGTAGACACAGGAGCTATGGTTGTCTGTGACAGACATCTTCTGTCCACACTGACATCTCTTAAACCCCGACTTAACTTTGTCAGACATGTCAAAAAAGTCACAACAGCTAGTGAAATTACACCAATACACTTAAACTTAGCCAAAGGCCAAGAAATAATGTTCTGAGTAATAACTTGTAAGTCAAATCCGAAATTTAGTCAGTGGGGTAGGCCCTAGGATCCTAATTCTAACAAAAATGTTTTAAAACACTAAAGATATAGACAATCGGAACCAAAGACCCATACACACACACACACACACACACACACACACACACACTAAAAAGTGTCACAATCCAATAACTTTAGATCAAAATTTTTGAAGAAAAAAAAAGGTAAATCTGATCTGAAGTTGGCTCAGAGCTCTTCAAACGATGTGATCAGTTGCAGCGGCAAACTAGATCTGAGGTAAGGGCAGAGGGAATTGTGGGAGATAGGTTGGTCTCGAGTTTCTTCTCAATGCAGAGCTTTGCTAAGCGGCCGACTCGGAGCCGAGGATCGGCTCCGAACCCATGTGTAAGAACAAACGGCGAGATTGAACACTCTCACATGGAAGGATTTGTCCTAAGTGAGACTCTATCCTTGTGAAAAACAAGATAGGGAGGACGAATGCAGAGGGCTTGAAGTTCAGACACTCTTCTAGCTGAGGTGATAGCTACTAAAAAAAAAAAAGTCTTCCAGGAGAGTAATTTTAAAGAACAGGAGGCCACAGGTTCAAAGGGAGGGAGAATCAAGGAAGTTAATATCAGGTTTAGTCCCACGGAGGCAGGGGATCTCTAACCAGGGGCCTAAGTAAAACAGTCCCTTTAAGAAAGGCCTTACAAAGTTTGCGGGACATGATGCTGGTTTCTGACAGGCCAGCGTGGAAATTAGCGATAGCAGCCAATTGGACCCCAATGGTGGCAGACTAGGAACCTTCTCGAAAAAGCTCTGCCAAAAAATCCAGAACAGTGTGGACAGGGGCTGTAAAAGGATCTATACTCCTGGTCTCTGCCCAGCAGGAGAAACGTTTCCACTTACTAGCATAGGTTTTTCTGGTAGTAGATTTATGCGAAGAAAGGATGATTTCACGTACTGGCTGAGAAATCTGTGAAAGCCTGGCTAAGTTTGGAAGTGGAGCAACCAAGCTGTGAGGTTGAGAGGCTGAAGGGATTGGTACAGCCTGCCCGACTCATGGGCCTACAGGTCCGGCACTGGGTCCAGACACCAGGGCTGCTCCAACAGATGACTATGCAGGAACGGGAACCAAATTTGTCAAGGCCAGAAAGGGGCAATGAGGATCATCCTGGAACCCAAAGCGGTCGCTTTCTGAATCAGTTTGGGAATTAAGGGAAAAAGAGGGAATGCATACAGAAGACCCCGGGGCCAATCGTGGACTACAGCATCTCTGGGGGAATGGCCGGGGAGGGGGAATAGAGTGAAGAAGTCTTCCCACTTGCTGTTGAGAGGGGTTGCGAAAAGGTCGCAACAAGGTTGACCCCATCTGCAGAAAATCTTGTCCGCTACTGACTGATTGAGAGACCACTCGTGAGGCATGAGAATGGCTCTGCTCAGCCTGTCTGCTATGACGTTGGACTTCCCAGGGATGTGCGTTGCTATCAGAAACCGTTGGGAAGAAATCGCCCATTGCCAGAGTCTGAGTGCTTCTCGACATAGGGGATAGGATCTGGTTCCGCCCTGCTTGTTGATGTACCACACTACAGACATATTGTCTGTTTGAATTGCAATAGTCCCGATAGGTAGAGAGTCCTGAAGAGCTTGCAACGCTAAAAGTACTGCTCCCATCTCCAAGACGTTTATATGCAGGTGGTATTCTAGGGGTTGCCAAATGCCCTGGACAGTCCTGCCCTGAAAATGCCCCCCCACCCGATCAGGGAGGCATCCGTGCTCACCGTGGCAACAGGAGAAGGAAGAACGGTCTGCCATGGAGAACTGTAGGGGAGACCATCCACCAAGCCAGGTGGTCTTTGCAAGTTTGAGTGATCATCATTCTGTGGGACATTGGGAGCTGTTGAAAGGACCATTGGGTAAAAAGCATCCACTGAAGGATCCATATGTGGAAACGAGGCAGGGGGACTAGAATGATCGCTGCCGCCATAAGACCCAATGTTTTAGTACAAATCTGGCCTGAATCGTCTTGCACTTCAGTAGTACTTGCACATGTCGGCGAATGTTTGATACTCTGTCTGGAGGAAATTTTGCAGACAGATCTTTTGTGTTTATTTCTGCGCCTATAAATGTTATAGATTGACAAGGCGACAATGCAGACTTTTCGAAATTTATTGATATACCTAGCTCGGAGCAAGTCTGAATGGTATAGTCCCTGGCTAGCAGAAGTTGATGCCTGGTGGAAGCAGTAAGGAGCCAGTCGTCGAGATATGGAAACACCTGGAATCCCTGTCGTCTCAGGTGAGCCGTAGCCACTACAATGCATTTGGTGAACACCCTGGGGGCTGCGGTGAGACCAAAGGGGAGGGCTCTGAATTGATACTGACTGGCTCCCAGCCGGAAGCGGAGAAACCCTCTGGAGTGCCTGTTCATTTTGATATGGTAGTACGCATCCTGAAGGTCTATAGAGCGCATCCAATTGTCCTGATCCAAAAAGGGTAGAATGGACTGAAGCGTGACCATCCGGAACTTTGTTCTTTGTATAGACCTGTTCAGTCTGCTGAGATCCAGAATGGGTCTCCAGTCCCCTGTCTTTTTCGGTACCAAAAAGAACTTGGAGTAAATTCCGGATCCTTGCTGGTCTGCTGGGACTGGCTGGATGGCCCTCTTTTAGCAGTTTTGAAATTTCTAGTACTGCTTGATCCCTTAGCGTGGGTGGGACATCTGGAAGGGATCCGATTTTTTGTACAGGGGTGTGGATGAAGGGAATTTTGTAACCCTTGGATATGATAGACTGTACCCATTTGTCTTGTGTGAGGAGTTGCCAGGCTTTTGGGTACAGTGACAACCTTCCCCCGACTGCCTCCGAAGATGGACAGTCAGGCAGCCCCTCAGGGGTGCTGGAAGGGTTTGTCGGGGGAAGGTTGTCACTGTACCCAAAAGCCTGGCAACTCCTCAGGGCAGCGTCTATTATTGTTCCCTCCTCTGCCCCTGGAGGGAAACTCACCGCGTGCGTCAGGCATGACTCCCTGGGGTTTGCGAAACCACATTTTTCCACCCTTCTGACCTTTCGGGTATGGTCTAGATGGAGTGGAAAAATAGACTCCCACGGCAGAGAGCGTCTTGCCTTCCTGCTCGCACCTGGTAAGTGTATCCTTCACCTGTGGTCCGAACAAAGCCGAACCATCGAAGGGGGTGTTGGTGAAGGACGCCTTAAAGGGGTCAGCAAAGTTGCACAACCACATCCAGGCATGTCGTCTCAAGGCTACACCTGTGCCTGCGGCCCTACTCGCCCCATCGGCTGCATAAGAGATGAGCCGCATGGAGGAGTTAACAATGGAGTTAAGGGTTGCCAGCTGTGAGTTGATATTTTCCTGACAACCCACAGCAGATGGATCCTGAAGTGTATTACCCAATTCCTTAAGGATATCCCTTTGAAGGCGAGTGAAATGGCACAGGTAGTTCAGCGACCACATGGAAAAGGTCGCTGAAGAAAACATCCGCTTCCCGTACCTGTCCATTGTCCTAGATTCTTTATTAGGTGGATGGACAGGAACAGAAGAATCAGCCAACTCCTTCTTAGTGGCCGCTGCAACCACCATGGCATCAACAGGGATGCCGTTCGTAAGAAACTGTTTGTCAGGCGGGGCTGTAATAAACTTTGTGGGCCTACGGGGAGTTGGTTCCACTGTGCCCGGGGCTGTCCATGCCTTCCAAGCCACCACCTCCAAGAGTGGGTCGAAAGGAGGAGACACCCAGGAGGTGGAGGAGCGAGAACCAAATGCGTCCAGGTACACAGACTCGTCCTCGGAGGGGTTAAGGGCAGTCCAGTTCCCCCTCTGCCCAAGGATCTCAAGGATGTCTGAAAAGGAGACATTCTCAGAGGGGGACCTGGGGACCCTTCCGAATCCTCCAAATCAGTGTCTGAGGTGACTGACTCGGGGGAGTCAACATGTTTCCTCTTACATTTTCTCTTCCAAGGGGGCTCCTCTGAATGATCAGGGGAGGCCTCGGAAGACACACCCAATGGGGCAACCTGGAGCATCTGTTCTCCACGCTTGGGGTCAGGAGGGTGAACAGAGACCGACATAGGCACCATTTGGGGAGGAGCCGAAAGAGCCAATCGTGGGTCCGACCCAGGAGTCAGTACGCTCCTTATGACCTCGAAGGCACCCCTATCGGGCAGAGAGGAAGGCCCCCACTCCGAAGAGATGAGAAGCCCTCCCGGCACCAAGAGTGACGGCTCCAAGGCCAATGTCAGGGCCAAGCTCACCTGCACCGAAGCACCGAGAGGGAGAACGGGGTCAGACAAGAGTCCAATACCACTCGCCCCCTCGGAGCCGACGAGGGAGTCTTGCTGCCCGGATCCCTCCACGGATGGAACAAATGAAAAGATTGGAGCCGACGAAGGAGCCGAAATGTGTGGTATCGGCTCCGACGTACCAACGATTCGAGCCCCAACGAGCTCTGGCTCCGAACATAATGGAAGAGTTAGAGGAGGAATTGTTGAAGATGCAGGGATAGCCACAGTCTGTTGAGAAGGGCTGGATAACATTTGGGCAAGTGCCTGTGACTTTAGGAGTCTACTGACCACCCTCTCGAGGTCGTGATCAGAAAGCCTGGAAGACTGAGAGGAATGTGACCTATTGCTCCTCTCCGACTGTAGTAATGGAGATCTCAGAGCCAAACGAATGGACTCCAAAGAGGGAGATCTCGAGCGTTTTCGGCTCAGAGAAGGCTCCGACACTACAACAGGAGCCGACTGAGATCTCAAAGTGTCGGTTCCAGCCAGAACCGATGAGGAGACAGCAGCTCCGCTTGGTGACAGCTCCGAACAGGGAGCCGACTGTTTGGAGGGTTTACCCAATGAAGGCTTAGTCAGGGACCCTTTAGGCTTAAGTAAGCCCCTCAAAATAAGTTTGTTCCTATGCTCCTGCAGGACTCTCGGACTGAAGGCATGACAGACCGAACAAGAGTCCTGCAGGTGTAGGGGGCCCAAACAATACACACAAGAAGTGTGACCGTCTGTCAGAGACTTCTGACAGCACGAGTCACACTTCTTGAAACCTGAGACCTTAGTGTCCTTAGACATAATGACACTATAACAGGGTACCAAGGAAATAAGAAAATAGTGCCAAACACACACACACGCACTAGAACTAACTCTACAATATATAGTAGTAATAAGAGTAATAATACTGCTATAAGAAATACAGTTAACAAGACTAGTATAAATATAAATATATATAAGAAAAAACTAACTCTACCCTAAAGGGTGGGGGAGGAGGTGGGGGAGAAACTCTGAAAACTACTAAGAGAGTTTCTAAATGGGATTTCTTGAGAGATCAGAAAGGGGACGCCAACAAGAAATTAGCTATTTATATCTAAATAAACTTAGTAAAAAAGTTTTATACGACCTGGAGCCGGTAAAAACGCAACCTCGCAGCTGAAGCGGCAAACGAGATCTGGGTATTGGACGCCTAGCATTGTGGGATATAGGGAGGGCCTCAAGACGGTAAATAGCTCTTGAGCTTTGGTATAGGCCGAGTCGGAGCAGAGGATCGGCTCCGAACCCATCCAGCAAGAATGAAGGCAAGATTAACAACTTAACATTGAAGGGTTCCACAGCCATTAGTGCCTGTAACTCAGACACTTTTCTTGCTGAAGTTATGGCTAAAAGCAAGGCTGAGGATTTTTAACTCTGTTGAAGCTGCAGGTTCAAAAGGGGGAAGGTGTGAGCTTTTCCAGTACAAAGTTAAAGTCCCAGGCAGGGGTAGGTGCTCTCCTAGGGGGCCTTAAGTTGTTAGCCCCTCTCAGGAACTGTTTGATGAGAGGGTGAGAAAATTTTAAGTGGATCAGTATTATAATGAGCTGAGATGGCAGAGGCATGAATCTTAATGGAGAAGGACAGGCCTCTGTGGAGTAGCTCTGCTAGGTAATCCAGGATTAGAGGCAAGGAGGGCACTGCTGTGTCCTTCCCTTGAGACTGATTCCAAGAATAATATCTTTTCCACTTTTCAGCATAGGCTTTCCTAGTACTAGTCCTTCTGGCTTCAAGAATGATGTCCAACACCTGTTTGCTGAGGGCTGCTGGTGGAGTATTCAAGGGATAAGCCAGGTTGCAAGGTTTAGGGATTGTGATTGTGGGTACAAAATCTGTTCCTCCTGCTGAGACAGCAGGGTAGGAGTCTGGTGAAGGTGCCAGGGTGGCACTGTTGTCAAACTGCACAAGAGTGGGTACCAGTGCTGGTGTGGCGGGTCTGGGGCAATAAGAATTGCCCTTGGCCTGTCCTGTTTTATCTTGAGTAGTACTTTTGAGAGGAGGGACAGAGAGGGAAAGGCATAAATTGAGAGGTTTTCCCATTTAAAGGATAGGGCATCCATCTTCCAGGCCCTGCTGTGAGGGTTCCTGGTGCAGAATTTGCTCAAATGGTGGTTCTGGGGGAGGCAAATAGGTCCACGTCTGGTGTCCCCCACCTCTGGATCAGAAGGTTGAAGGTGTTGGTTTCATATTCCCACTCGTGGGTCTAGATTTCTGCTTAAGTTGTCTGCCAGTGAATTTTGTTTGCCTGGCAGGAATTGAGCTTGTAGATGCACCTGGTTGCTCAAGGTGGTGTTCCACAGGGCCATGGCTAACCTGCAGAGTGGGTAAGAATGGGTTCCCCCCTGCTCGTTTATGTACCACATAACTGTGGTGTTGTCTGTTTTTATGAGCAGTTGTCCTGGATGGATTAGGT
Source organism: Protopterus annectens (assembly GCF_019279795.1). NCBI lineage: Eukaryota > Metazoa > Chordata > Ceratodontiformes > Protopteridae > Protopterus > Protopterus annectens. The sequence continues at coordinate 273,584,444 of NC_056745.1, forward strand.
ATTTGAAGGCTGTACGAGCATTCTGTACAGCTGGCATCTCTTTTTGATTGATGTGCATGAGAACCTGGGCTGGGCTCCAGTGGCCCTGAATGCATTTGCCTGCCATGTGGGCCCCCCATGCATAGTCTGATGCATCTGTTGTCAGTTTGGGCGGCGAGGGGTTGAATGAAAAGTAGTCCCTTGTTGTGGGTGCATGCTTCCTCCCACCAAAGGAACTCTGCCCTTAGAGAAGGTATGATTAGAATGACTGTTTCCAGGTCCTGAGAATGCTGGTACCAAAGACATTTTAAGTAGCATTGAAGTTTCATCATATGCAGTCTTGCATATGAAATTAGTAGAATACATGAGGCCATGAACCCTGGGGCTTGCAGTATTTGTCTTGCAGATAGCTGGGTTCTGGTGACCAATTGTTTGAAGTAGTTTAGATAGACCTGTTTTTCTGAAGTGAGAAATGCCATCTGGGAAGTTGTGTCCAAGCTTGCTCCCAGGAATACAATTTTTTGTCTGGGTACCAGTTGTGATTTCTTTTCATTGATGGTGTACCGCAATGAAGTGAGAAGGTTTTTTACAAATGCCAGGTGCTGAAGTAGCAATTCCTGAAGTCTGCCTGAGTCATCAAAGTATAGGAAAATTTGGATATTTCTCTGCCTAAAGTATGCAATGGCTGGAGTCAGGCACTTTGCGAATACACTGGGCACAGTAGAAAGGGATAAACTGATAGATTTTTCCAAGTGAAGAACAGGGCATCCACTTTCCAAGCTTGTTTGTGGGGAGTCCTTGTACAGAATTTATCCAATTGGTAGTTCTGGGGGGAGACAAACAGGTCTATCTCTAGGGCCCCCCCAATTATCAACACTTTGAATGTCTTTGGTTCCAGTTTCTACTCGTGTGGGTCCATGAGATTTCTGCTTAGTTAGTCTGCCAGTGTATTTAGCTTTCCTGGCAGGAATTGAGCCTGTAGGTGCACTTGGTAGCTCAAGGCTGTGTTCCACAGAGCCATGGCTAGTCTGCAGACAAGGTATGAGTGGGTTCCCCCCTGCTTGTTTATGTACCACATAACAGTGGTGTTGCCCGTATTTACCATTAATTGTCCTGGAAGAATGTGGTCCTTGAAGACTGTCAGAGCATTCTGTACAGCTAACATTTCTTTTTGATTGATATGCAGGTGCATTTGACTCTGGTTCCATTTGCCATGAATGCACTTCCCTGCCAAGTGAGCCCCCCATGCATAGTCTGATGCATCTGTTAGGGTTTGGGCAGCAGGGGGTAGAGCAAATGGCAGTCCCTTGTTTTGGTGACAGGCCTCTGCCCACCAAAGGAACTCTAACTGTATAGGCAAGGTATGATGGGAATAATTGCTTCTAGATCCTGAAAATGTTGACACCATAGGCTTTTTATATACCACTGTAGTTTCCTCATATGCAGTCTTGCATATGGAATTAGGAGAATGCAGGCGGCCATGAACCCCAAGGCTTGCAGTATTTGTCTTGCAGATAGCAGGGTCTTTGTGGCCATTAGTTTGTAGTAAGCTGTCAAATGAACTTGTTTCTCTGGCGTGAGGAAAGCCATCTAGGAAGTTGTGTTCAAGCTTGCTCCCAGAAATACAATTTGTTGGCAGGGTACAAGATGTGATTTATTTTTGTTTATGGTGTACCCCAGAGAAGTTAGCACCTTTTTTACAAACGCCAGATGATATGTCCTGGTTTTCTGCCTGAATTAGACAATCATCCAGGTATAGGTATATTTGAATATTTATTTGCCTGCAAAATGCAATGACTGGAGCTAGGCACTTTGTGAATACCCTGGGTGCAGTAGTTAAGCCAAAGGGCAGTGCAAAGAACGGATATAGTGCATGAAGCCTGCTTTGAAATGTAGGTATCTTCTGCAAGATTCCATAACTGGAATGTGCAGGTAGGCTTCCTTTAAATCCAGTGTTGCCAACCAGGCATCCTTGCCTAGCATAAGAAGCAACTGGTGAAGAGTTAGCATCTTGAATTTTGGGATCACCAAAAAAGTGTTTAGGATAGAGAGATCCAGGATAGGATACCAGGATGCGTCTTTTCTGGGCACCAAGAAAAGTCTTGAGTAGAAACCTTGTCCCCTTTCTTCTTCTGGGACAGTTTGAATAGCCCGTATACTTAAGAGAGAGAACTTGCTTTTGAGCCTCTGCCCACTGATTTGGGGATAGATCTGGCCAACCATTTGGAGTTGGTGAAGTGTGGAAGTGGAATCTGTATCCTTGGGAAAATATATTTAAAACCCACTTGTCCTGGGTAATGAGTTCCCAGTTTTTTGCCTGCAGAGCAATCTTTCCCCCTAAAGGAGTAGTCAGTTGAGAAGGACTTGGAAGTTGTAAAGTTAAGTCACTGAGACAGTTTACCATAGGGGGGAGTCTTACTACTCCCTGCTTTGGAAGTGGGAGCCCCCCCCCCCCGACTGCTTAGTCCTGTGTGTACCTTGGGACTGAAGCCTGGGTGTTCTGCTGGTTCTGGGTTTGGACTGAGAAGGCCTGGAAGAGGCAGGAAAGGACCAATTCTCAGAGGGCCAATGCCTACTAAATCTTGGAGGCTGTACTTGCAGGAAATCTAACAGTTTGCATAGATTTAGCTTTTTCCTCCATCTTTATAAGTACTTCTGCTTTGTTGCCAAACAGGCGGTCCTGGTTTAAGGGAGCATCCAGCAATTTAGCTTTACATGATCTGGCAAAGATTGCTCCTTAAGCCAAGCATGCCTTCTAAGTACAGACCCAGTGACAGCAGTCCTGCAAGATGCCTCTAGTGAATCAAAACCACATTGCAAAGTATGTTTTCCAACTTGTTCAGCAGAATGCATTAAATCCTGTAAATCCTTACTTTCAACACAGTCAGGAATCATTATTTTCTGCTTAAGCAATTCAATAATATGCTGCTGATACTTTAACATATGAAACTGGCAGTTTACAGCCCTAATGGCCAAGGTTGCAGAAGTGTATACCTTCTTACCCCATCTATCCAGCACCCTGGAATCTCTATCAGAGGGGGTAGGAGTTTTGGCAGTAGTAGCCTTAATGCCCTTGGGTCCCTGTGAAATGGTCTCAGGATCCGCAGTAGGGGTTTTAAAGAGGAACTTGTGAGAGTCAAGAACCCTGTAATATCTATCTGGTTTTCTGGGAGCAGGAGGTAAGGAGTCAGGGGCCAAGCTAGATTCCGAAAAGGCATCAACAATGTCCAGTACAGGGGGGATAGCTAAAGGCCTGTGTTGAAGCAGGAGTAAGAAATCCCTAAGCTACTTTTTAAAATCGGATTAATCATGGCTTTCCAGTGAAAAAGCTCCCTAAGAGTATGCAAGGTTTCACCAAGAGAAATCCTCTGGAGGGGAAGCAGAGGGAATTGAGTCCTCTGCATCAGAATACTCATAGGTAGAGAAGGGTAAATCCTGGTCAGAGAAAACAGAAATTTCAGAATCCTGATCAGAAAAATCATAAGCAAATTCAGTCCTAGGTCTCGGAGGTGGAAGGTTGGCTTCCCCTGATTAAAGTAATAAGGTCTTCATCCATTCTTATCTGTTGTTTAGGCATAGAGGCCTGACCATGCAGTCTGGGTGTCTGTTTTCTAGGCATGGATCGAGTTTTATGCCTTGAAGAAGATGGCGTCTGTTTAATATGCAAGTCAGTAGGCCTAAATACACCCTCAGAAGCCGGTGCCTGCACAGCGGTTCAAGACCCATCCAAGGTAGAGATATCCGCAGGTTCCACAGTTGAAGCATCTTGCAGCATACCGGACTCCAAATGGGTCTCAGTAGAGGCCTGCGAATCTGAAGTACTGGGTATCAGGGGCTGTGAAAGCGCCTCACTGAGTACCAGCGAACTGGCGACTAGCTTAGAAGTGTCATCGGCAGCTTTGGACCTAGGCAGCCTGTCTTTATCTTTGCATTTTTTCAGAATGTCGGTAGTCGGGTGGCTTACCAAAGCCATATCTGGGTAATTGAACAGAGTACCAAAATATTTAGAAGTGTAAATATACAGACGACGAATAGTTCTTTGTTTAAATAAGGCACAAAACTGACGGCGAGGTACATCGTGGTCAGGGCCTAGGTAAGGAATACAGTACGAATTAAAATCTTTAGGAGGTATTTGCTTTCCACAAGAAATACAATTATTGACTTTTACTGACATCGGTTTAGAGCAAGAAAAAGTTTCCCCAACGGGGTACTTAGCTTTAGTTGAAGACGTCGGTTCTGAAACTGGAAAACGAAAATTTCAGGAGTCGGCCGAACGGCACTTGCGAACTGCTTCTTTTTTTGAGCACCGCACAGCAAGAAACACTAATGTAATGGCGTCGGCTGCATGCTTTATACCCCTGACTACCTGACGTCATGGAAGATGAGACAGCAATCGACACAGGACCCAAGACTTTGATAATCAGGCCAGCTGAGGGCTACTGCAAGCAGATAACCCAAATGTGATGACTGCAACAGTGAAACACGAAGAACATCTGCAAGGAGCAGAATTTAGGCAGAATCGGAAACATTTGATCCCTGTGTCCAAGCCTGTAGCACACCATCATACCTGCAAGAAAGACCATCTCAAAGTGAGTTATTCAGCGTTCCAGTTCCAAAAGACATTCCAGTAAATATCCCTGTTCCTGAGAAGAATCCCAGAACTCCCAAATCTATTTGCTCTGACTGCTATATCACTAGATCAGGTCTTATTTCTAGACCATGTTCCAGATGCATGGCAACTTGGACATAAGCATTGTGTTCTTCTTATTTGTACAATTGCATGTCTCTGTTCTCAAGTGTGATTATATTGTGGGCAAGTCATTAAAAGGAGGAGGATGTAGATCAATATGTATGTACACCTTTAAGAAGCCTTCTAGGGGTTTGCACAATTGTATAAATACTGAGCATGTGTGAGTCAGACTGCCATTTTGTAATTAGATGTTGAGATGTAAGTATGCATCTCTGTGTAGTCTGTCCATCAGTTTTTTTTTACATTTTGTACTGCTGGTATCAAACCTGATATTTTTCTACATATGTATATAAACAAACTACCCCGCCTGTTCTTCTTTACTTGTGAAGTAAGACGAGCAACATCAAGCAAATTAAACACTAACAGTTTCAAAAAAGAACTTAAATACTACCTGGCTAACATGAGCATACCTCTTAACCGTACCGAATTCCTCAGTATTTCCAGGTTTTGAGGGCAAAATAATGCCATGCCACAAATTCCTGAGTGGCCCCTTTAAATCCAGATTTTTTTTTTAATACAGTTTTTACTCTTGCTACTCACGGGCTGATCGTGGAGATTGTTCCATGAGAACAGTTTTTGCGCCACTGCAATACCTTCAAAAAGGGTATGGCAGGGTGTTCGGCTTTACTATGTAATTAGGAAACGTTCAACTTTACAGCCTCATAAGCTTCAAGTCAGAAGAGATGCTCAAAGCTGCATTTTCTTCATAAAATGTATGTTTCTCTGTGTATACAGGACAGGTAGACAGTCCGAGAGCCAGCAAAATGCCATACTCCAAAGAAAAATTAACTACTACAACACAGGGACAGACTGTGGTGTTAACTGTCTCTTACCAAACGGCTCAACCCCCTTTCTTCTTTTTGGTATTGCTAGTATTCTGGACGGGGCGAGCATACAGACTTCTTCAGTGCAGTATATGGCAGCATGTGATTACACATACAGACTGTGCCACATGATAAATGCTCTCGTGAAATACTAATCACAAGTCTAATAAGTTAATTGCAGCTCAGGACAAGCCATGTTTTGTGCTTTACAATTGTATTAGATGCCTGTGGGAGTATTAAAGACCTGTTTCACAACACGTGACTAGAATTTTATTTATATATTTATACAGATAATCAAATCCGTGCGTACTGCTAAAATCATGTGGTGATGTCTGTCATGTATCTATTAGTTTTTTTGTTTGTTTTAAAGGGGAGATTCATTGTGCAAGTGCATGCGACTGATGCTGGAGCCCGCGACCATAAAGGAGAAGAAAGTACAGTTGTGTACACTTACCATAAATGTAGATGTTCGAGTGTATTCACTGCTGCAGTCATCACCTGTGGAGTTATCCCTGCAGTGGTAGCCCTTGGCCGGCCCGAATACCAGAGTCAGTGTTTTTCTGTGTCAGCTGCTGTTGCTTGTAGACAGACGTCAGGCCATCAGTACTATAAAGCAAGGCAGCTGATGTCATTACATCAGTTTTTCTTGCCCTAACCAGTCAGAAGCCCAAGGAAATAAGGCAAAGTGGTCCTGGTGGTTAAAAACTAGCCTAAGAAGCTTATGTCTCCCTGAAGAAAGAGGACACAAGGGGGAAGGAGGGAGGGAAACCAGGACTGTAACTGTGAATACACTCACACATCTACATTTATGGTAAGTGTACACAGCTGTACTATGTTGTTCTTGTTTCACTGTTGCAGTCATCACCTGTGGGAGGATTCACAAAGATGAGGAGAGAGGTGGAAGGATTAGGTAGAGACACAGGCATGGGTAAGAAAGCCCTGCAGAACTGCAGAGGTAAACCCTGCCCTAGCCTTAGAGAAAAGAGGAATGTGGTAATGCTTTATAAAGGTATGGACAGAGAGTCCAGGTGGCAGCTTCCAAGATGTCCCTGGTGGGAACTCCTCTGAGGAATGCTGTAGAAGTGGAGGCTGCCCTAGTAGAATGGGTACGAACAGACTTAAGGGGTGGTTTCCCATGTAATCTGTAGCAGAAATGGATACAATATGACAACCATTTGGAAATGGTTTGCTTGGAAATGGGCTTCCCTTCTGCCCGTGGGGCAAAGCTAAGAAGTTGGTCCATTTTCCTGAAGGGTTTAGTATGGTCCAGGAAGTATCTGAGCTGTCTGTGCACATCTAGTGAGTGCAGAATTCTTTCCCCCTTGTTTTGAGGGTTAGGAAAGAAGGTGGGCAGATGAATGGCCTGGTTGAAAGTCACATTAGATACCACACCTTAGGGGTGGGGGATAGTCCTAACGGCGACCCTGTCTGCATGGAAAATGATGAAGGGCTCAACGCCCATCAGTACCCAAAGTTCTGAAACCATTCTGGCTGAGGTGATAGCTAGTAAGAAAGCAGTCTTCCATGAGAGGTATTTCAGTTCTGCTGAAGCAGCAGGTTCAAAGGGTGGAAAGGTTAGTTTTTCCAAAACATAATACAGGTCCCAAGCTGGCATGGGTGGCCTTTTGGGAAGTCTGATATTAGAAGCCCTACTGAGGAATTGTTTAATCAAAGGATGTGAGAACAGGGGCTGGTATGTATTGAAATTAACTGAAATGGCTGAGGCATGGATTTTAACAGAAGAAAAGGAGACCACTATTAAGTAACTCCGCTTGATAGTCCAGGATAAGAGGGACAGGTTGTGAGGAAAGTACAGTGGTGTACACTTACCATAAATGTAGATGTTAGAGTGTATTGACTGTTGCAGTCATCACATTTGGGTTATCTGCCTGCAGGAAGCCCTCAGCCAGCCTGAATACCAGAGTCTTTGGATTTCTGAGTCGGATGCTGTCTCTTCTTCCATGACGTCAGGTCGTCAGGGGTATAAAACATGCAGCCGACGTCATTACATCAGTTTTTATTGCCCCAGATGTCAGGTGCCCCCACAATAGGAAGCAATTATATGGCATGGTACACCCCCCATCAGAGCATTTGGGCCAGCTATTAAGCCCTGCAAGACTGCTGTGGCAAATCCAGCTCTGGATTTACAAAAGATAGGCAGGTGGTAATGCTTGGTGAAGGTATGTACAGAGCTCCAGGTAGCAGCTTCCAGGATGTCCCTGGTAGGGACTCCTCTGAGAAATGCCATAGAGATAGATGCAGCCCTGGAGAAATGCCATAGAGATAGATGCAGCCCTGGTGGAATGTGATCTTATCCCCTGTGGGGTAGGTTTTCCATAGTGCTTGTAGCAGAAATTAATGCAATGGGCTATGCTTTTGGAAATGGTTTGTTTTGAAATGGCCTTCCCCTCTGCCCCTGCAGCAAAGCCAACTAGCAGCTGGTTAGATTTTCTGAGAGGTTTAGTCCTGTCCAAATAGAATCTAAGTTGTCTGTGCACGTCCAGAGAGTGCAGTATCCATTCCCCTTTGCTTTGTGGATTAGGGAAAAAAGTAGACGAATGAATGTTTGTGATCTGAAGAAGCTACTAGTTAGTGAAAGCGCTTATCGTGGTTCATCTGTGCAATAAACTGATTTATCTGTTTCAGAAGACTGGATTGCTTGGATTTTCTACACATTGGATGTTATTTCTCACTCTGTCGACGCTTGCCTGAGTTATTTACCTATTTATTTAAATGAATGGACTAGTTTAGGGCCACACTAGACACCACCTTGGGCATAAAGGAAGGATTAGTCCTGAGGGAAACTCTGTCCACATGGAAGATAATGAAGAGTTCCACTGCCATGAGGGCCTGTAATTCAGACTCTTTTTGCTGAAGTGATGGCTAGAAATAAGGCTGTTTTCCAAGAAAGGAATTTCAACTCCGCTGTTGCAGCTGGCTCAAGGGGGGGGGGGGGTGAGCTTTTCCAATCCAAAGTTAAATTCCCAGGCTGGAGTGGGACCTCTCCTGGGGGGGGGGGGTCTTACATTTTTGGCTCCTCTAAGGAATTGTTTTAGCAAGGGGTGGCTCAGTATTACAATGTGCTGAAATGGCAGAGGCATGAATCTTACTTGATGAGAAGGATAGGCCCTTGTGGAGCATTTCTGTCAAGTACTCTAGAATATGAGATAAGCTGGGCACCGTTGTGCCCATCCCCTGAGCCTGGCACTAGAAACAGTATCTTTTCCACTTTTCAGCATAGGATTTTCTGATACTAGGCCTCCTTTCCTCCAGAATGACATCCCACACCTGCTTACTGAGGGATGCTAGAAGAGAGCTCATGGAATTAGCCAGGCTGCAAGGTTCAGGGTTTGAAGCTGAGGGTGCAGAATCTGGCCCACCTGCAGGGAAGGGGTCTGAAGCAGGTGCCATGGTTGTAGCAGTCAGACTGCACAAGAGGGGGTACCCAGTGTTGGCGTGGCCTGTCTGGTGCAATCAGGAATGCCCTTGGCTTATCCTGTTTGATCTTTAGTAGAACCTTCAAGAGGAGAGGCAGAGGGGGAAAGGCATAAACAGGGACGCTTTCCCAGGTAAAGGACAGGGCATCCACTTTCTAAGTTAGACTGTGGTGAGTTCTGGTGCAGAATTTGTTCAATTGGTAGTTCTGAGTGGAGGCAAACAGGTCTACCTCTGGGGTCCCCCATTTGTTCCTCAAAAGGTTGAATATTTTGGGTTCTAGTTTCCATCCATGTGGGTCCATGAGATTTCTGCTTAAGTCGACTGCCATTGAATTTAGTTTGCCTGGCAGGAATTGAGCTTGTAGGTGCACTTGGTAGCTCAAGGCTGTCCTCCACAGAGCCATGGCTAGTCTGCAGAGAGTAGGAGTGGGTTCCCCCTTGCTTATGTACCACATAACTCTGGTGTTGTCTGTCTTTACCAATAGTTGTCCTGGAAGAATAAAGTCTTTGAAGGCTGTCAGAGCATTCTGTACAGCTAACATTTCTTTTTGATTGACATGCAGGTGCATCTGTCTCGGTTCCATTTTCCCTGAATACACTGGCCTGCCATGTGAGCCCCCCATGCATAGTCTGATGCGTCTGTTAGGGTTTGGGTGGCAGGGGGTAGAGTGAAAGGGAGTCCCTTGTTGTGGTAGCAGGCTTCTGCCCACCAAAGGAACTCTGTCCTTAGACAAGGAATAATAGGAATCATTGAATCCAGGTCCTGAGAATGTTGACTCCATAGACTTTTTAGATACCATTGTAGTTTCCTCATATGCAATCTTGCATATGGAATTAGTAGTATGCAAGAGGCCATGAACCCCAGAGCTTGCAGTATTTTCCTTGCAGATAGCTGGATCTTTGCGGCAAATAGTTTGAAGTAGGTTGTCTGATAAACTTGTTTCGCTGGAGTGAGGAATGCCATCTGGGAAATTGTATACAAGCTTGCTCCCAGGAATACAATCTGTTGGCAGGGTACCAGGTGAGATTTATTTTCATTTATGGTGTACCCCAGAGAGGTTAGAAGTTTCTTTACAAATGCCAGATGTTGTAATAGCAAGTCCTGGCTTTCTGCCTGAATCAAACAATCGTCCAAGTATGGGTATGTTTGAATATTCCTCTGCCTGCAAAATGCAATGGCTGGAGCTAGACACAATGAATACCCTGGGTGCAGTAGATAAGCCAAAGGGAATTGCAGAGAACTGATAGTGCATGGAGCCTGCCCTGAAGCGTAGGTATTTCCTGCAAGATTCCTTTATTGGAATGTGTAGGTAAGCTTCCTTTAAGTCTAAGGTTGCCAACCAGGCATCTTTGCCTAGTATAGGAAGCAGCTGTTGAAGTGTTAGCATCTTGAATTTTGGGATTACCAGAAAGGTGTTCAGAATAGAGAGGTCCAGGATAGGATGCCAGGAGCTGTCTTTTCTTGGTACCAGGAAAATTCCTGAACAAAAAATTTGTCCCCTTTGTTCTGCTAGGACAGGTTGAATAACCCTGATATTTAGGAGAGAGAACCTGCTGTTGGGCCTCTGTCCACTGGTTTCGGGGTAGGTCTGGCCAACTGTTTGGGGTAGGCAGAGTGTGGAAGTGGAATCTGTATCCTTGGGAAACTATATTTAAAACCATTTGTCCTGGGTAATGAGTTCCCAGTTTTTTGCATGCAGGGTGAGCTTTCCTCCTAAAGGAGCAGGCAGTTGAGCAGGACTTGGAAGGGTTAAGGTTAGGTCATTGTGACATTTTTCCATAGGGGGGTGGTTTACTGCTTCCTGCTTTGGAAGTGGGAGCCCCTCACTGCTTAGATCTGTGCACAGTCTGAGATTAACCTAGGTGGTCTGCTGTTCCTGGATTTAGATTGAGAGGTCCTGGAAGAGACTGGAAAGGACCAGCTCTTTGAAGGCCAATGTCTACTGAATCTGGGAAGCTGTACTTGTAGGAAATTTTAACAGTTTGCATAGATTTAGCTTTTTCCTCCATCCTTTTGAGAACTTCTGCTTTGTTGCCAAACAGGTGGTCTTGGTTTAAGGGAGCATCCAGTAATTTAGTTTTAACATAATCTGGCAAGTTTTACTCCTTAAGCCAAGCATGCCTTTTAAGTACAGACCCAGTGATAGCAGCCGTACAAGATGCTTCTCAAGAGTTAAAGCCACATTGCAAAGTATGTTTACCAACTTGTTCAGCAGAAAGCATTAAATCCTGTAATTTTGTGTTCAGCACAGTCAGGAATCAACATAATTTTCTGTTTAAGTAGTCCCATAATATGCTGCTGGTACTTTAACATATGAAACTGGCAATTTAAAGCCCTAATGGCCAAAGTGGCAGAAGTGTATACTTTCTTAACCTATCTGTCCAAGGCTCTAGAATCTCTATCAGAAGGGGTAGGATTTTTGGCAACAGTAGCCTTAACACCTTTTGGTTCTTGGGAAATGGTCTCTGGATCCGCAGTAGGATTCTTGGAAGAGGAACTTGTGACAGTCAGGTACTCTAATACCGGTCAGGATTTCTGGGAGCTGGAGGCAAAGTGTCTAGGGAAATACTAGAGTCCAAGTATAATTTACAATGTCCAGAACAGGAGGGATAGCTAAAGGTCTGTGTTGAGGAAGGAGTACAAATTCCCCAAGCCTCTTTTTGGAATCAGTGTAATCCTGGCTTTCCCAGCAGAAATGCTCCCTAAGAGTGTGTAAGGGTTCACCAAAAGAAAAATCTTCTGGAGGAGAAGCAGAGGGAATGGAGTCCTCTGCATCAGAATCCTCATAGGTAGATAAGGGCAAATCCTGGTAATCAGAAGGAACAGAAGAACCAGATTCCTGATCAGAATAATAAGAAGGAAAATCAGTTCTAGGTCTCAGAGGGGGAAGGGTGGCTTCCCCTAATTAAAGTAATAAGGTCTTCAGCCAGTCTAAGCCTGTGTTTTTTAGGCATATGGGCCTGAGCATGCAGTTTGGACATCCATTTTCTAGGTGTGGAGCGAGTTTTAGGCCTAGATGAAGAAGATGGCGTCGGTTTAACATGTAAATCTGTAGGCCTGAATACACCCTCAGAAGCCAGTGCCTGCACAGCCACTCTGGACCCATCCAAGCTAGAGACATCCGCAGGTTCCATAGTCAAAGAAGCATCTCGCGGCATACCAGATTCCAAATAGGTCTCAGTAGAGGCCTGCGAATCTGAAGTAGTGGGTATCAGGGGCTGAGATAGCACCTCACAGAGTACCAGAAGACTGGAGAATAGCTTAACGGAAGTGTCGTCGGCAGTTTTGGACCTATGCGGCCTGTCTCTGTCTTTATCTTTATGTTTTTTCGTAAGATCGGTAGTTGGATGGCTTACCAAAGCCATTTCGGAGTATTGATACAGTGTACCAAAATAATTTACTGCAAAAAGCCCGATGATGAATAGTTTGGGAATTGAACAAGGCGCAAAACCGACAGCGAGGTATGCCGTAGTCTGGGCCTAAGCAAGGAATGCAGTACGAATGAAAATCTTTGAGGCATTTGCTTTCCACAGGTAAGACAATTGTTAACTTTTATTGACATCGGTTGAAGCAAGAAAAAGAATCCCCAACGGGGTACTTATCTTTTTATGAAGACTTTGGTTCTGAAACTCGAAAACGAAAATTTCAGGAGTTTGCAGACCGGCACTTGCGAACTGCTTCTGCTTCAGGCACCACACGGCAAGAGACTGATGTAACGGCATCGGCTGCATGTTTTATTCCCCTGATGACCTGACATCATGGAAGAAGAGACAGCATCTGACGCAGGAATCCAAGACTCTGGTATTCAGGCCGGCTGAGGGCTACCTGCAGGCAGATGACCCCAAATGTGATGACTGCAACAGTGAAACTTGAAGAACATCTTGGTGGGAAATTTAAACAACTGTTCTGTTCCCTCCAAGTAAGCCTGGTCCCGTATTTATGTTGGTCGCTGTATGGGTCTGCTCTGTCCCTTTTGCCTGCAAATAGAAATGAATGCAGAGCTGATGATCGATCTGGACGATCTTGTTGACAGTACTTGAAGGTATTTTTTATTTATTTTTTTTTAAATCAAGGCTTTAATAAGAAGCAGTGCCTGAGTGTAGCTGTCAGTTGACCAGATATTCGCCGTGTGTGCCAGATTTTTGCCTTATTTGGTCTATTTCGCATAAAATGGGGTTTCTCTGGAAAATCATGGAGGACTGAAGAAAATGGCATACTTTTGAGCTTTAGATTTCATACGTTTCAGAAAATTCGTATTAATTCTAAACTTGTTGTTCTATCAACTTTTTAAGTTTATAAGAGCAATATTTCAAATGTATGCTTTGCTTTGGCCCTTTGTTCCCCACATTATGACAGGGTTTGTCCATACTTCTTGCGCTGAAGAGGTTGAGAGGTATTTTGTGTGTCTGCGTGCAAGAGAGAGGCAGGTAGGTGTAGGTGTGTGTGTGTGTGTGTGTGTGTGTGTGTGTGTGTGTGTGTGTGTGTGTGTAGACAGCATACCCTTCAGCTGTCCAGGTTTTTGCAGACTGTCCATATTTTTGCCTCATATTTTCAGTCCGTTTCTAATAAAATTGTGTTTTTCTGGAAAATCCCTGGCAAACCATTGATGACTGAAGTCAGAAAATAATGGCAGACATTTGAGCATCAGGCTTCATAGGCTTCAGAAAATTTGTACTAATGCAAAACTTGTTCTATTAACTTTCTAAGTTTACAAGACCAAAAGTTAAAATGTGTCCTTAGTTTTGGCTCTGTCCCCCCATTATTGCAGGTGCATTTTTCTAGAAATTTAGTTTCAAGTGATTTTCAGGGAATTGTGAGCTTCAAGGGAAGAGAAGTTTACTGCTGCTCATGCCAAGTCTGTTTACAATGTGCAACAGATTTGTTTAGCTAGTTAGCAAATAGTACCACTATTGTGGTGCAGTCTTTTAAAGTGGAGTTAGTAGTACAACAGGTAGCATTGTTTGTATTTTAATGCAGAAGGCTGTGGGTTCTACTCCCACAGCATACTGATGGATTGTTGATGCTGTTTTGCATTTTTCGGGTGTGGGTACTGAAGTCCTGAGTAAGTCCTCCCTTGTAAGAGATGCCTAGTAACTATGAACTGTTTTCAGTTTGCCATCCATGCAATATTACCAGCTTACCATTTTTTTTTTAATTAGGCAATTTATTCTTCAAGGGCAGCAGGCACTGAATCTGTAGATGAAACACTGAAATAAAGTTGTTTGCTAGCAGCAACCTTTTCATGAGTTACAGATCTCTAAGGTGGAATTATTCAGATGACAACTTCTGCAGAGATTGTGCATATTGACTGATATTGGTGGATGGTAATGACAGAAGTTTGAGTGGCCCTTTATGGTTGAATGTTCTCAATTGGGCGGTTTTGTCATTATTGGTTCATATGTTTTTTCACTGCTTACTAGAAAAATGTGCAGAACTATACATTTAAAACACGTACTACCAAGTGGTGCTGTATTATACAAGGGATATAATTGAATTATTGTGTATTAAAATTAAGACAATCAGGAAGGTGAATCAAAGAACTTTTGCATGCTCCTAAAAATGTTCGCAAGGGACCTATGCTTTGAAAACAGCCCAAAGGTAAAATTAGTCTGCCACTGGCCAGATGCATTTTCTTTGAATGTGGGTTTCAATGCTGTTTCAGTGAATGCGAGTTTCAAAGGCAGAGAAGTTGTAATGTTAAGTGTTTTCATTGAGGCTATATTGCTTTGTTTACATTTAGCAAATGTCTGTTTAGCTTTAGCAAATGTCCATCAGTGTTTGTGCTGCAAAATTTGAAATAAAAGTTTTAAATCAACTCCGGACATCTGTAATCATTGTAGAAGTAAAGCAGAAAACTGCATGCACACTGCGAATTTTGAACAGTGTTTATGGCAACTGGGGAGAATTAGCCAAGTAATGGGACACTGAAATGGTTGTGTGGTGGTGGGATTGATTGGGGGTTGCTCCAAATGCAATTTGTGTACCACTGCATAGGGGTCAGTCAAAAATTTTTCCTTTATAAAAGGGGTCATCCAGCTTGCAAAGTTTCGAACCACTGATCTATACAAAAGGCATCCTTCTTTATCATCCAGATCACCCAGAAATACAAAGGAAAGAAAAGTTGTGTAAAATCTTAACATAACCATAGATGTCCTCTTCCATGTTGCAGTACTCTACATGTGGGTTTATTCCTCTTGCTTTGCATATGTCTGGTCAGTATGCAACATTTTCAGTCCCTATGTGGTGCATAGTATATCTGACATGGCTGTAGAAATGTGGGCCATAAAAGTTAAGACTGCATGCACCAGCCCTCAGAACTGAAAACCCCAGTCGGAGCCAGTCCTGAGCCATCCAGAAAGGTAAATGCAACGCAACAGGAGGGGAAAGAGGGTGGGAAGGAATACTGCAACATGGAAGAGAAGAACATCTATGGTTATGATAACATTTTACACAACTTTTCTATGTCCTTCTATTCCAATGTTGCCGTATTCTACATGTTGGTAAGTGCCAAAGCTCACTGTGAGTGGGGAGGAGATCTAGGGGAGGAGATCTAGAAGCAGTTTCCAGGAATCCATGAAGGATAGCCCTGGCAAACCCCACCCTGGTTCTAGAAATATGGTCTAGGTTTGTAATGCTTGATGAAGGTATGTACTAATGACCAGGTGGCTGCTTCCAGAATAGAAGAGGTATCCAGGCCTTTGAAGAAGGCTCCTGAGGAGGTCATAGCCTTTTCCATGGTATTCGTAGCAGAAGGTGATGGCTTTGGAAATCCATACAGAGATAGTTTGGTTACAGCTTTTCCCAAGGCTCTGGAATGAAAGGAGACAAAAAGTCCGTCTGCCTGTCTGATAGACAACTTCGGTTTTATCTGCATAAAACCAGGTCTATGAACATCCAGAGAGTGAAGTACTCTCTCAATGTCCCCCCTGTGGGTTAGGGGAAAAGGTAGGTAAATGGATGACCTGATTCAGGGACAGGTCATTCACCATCTTGGGCATGAAGGCAGGGTTAGTTCTAAGAGTAACCCTGTCAGTGTGGAAAACTAGGAATGGTAGAATGGCCACAGTAGTAGTAGTACAGTTTTTCATGTACAATGTTTTAGAGAGGCTTATCTGCTGACTCAAATGGAGGAAGCATAAGCTTTTTCTTCAAGACAGTTTAGGTCCCATGGTGGAGGAGATGGTTTTCTGGGAGGTCTGAGGTGGAGTACCCTTTTGAGAAAAAGCTTAGCATGGGAGTCTGGATGCCAAGGGGGGGTCCAGAGGAAGACATGCTGAAATTGCAGACAAGTGTGCTTTAATGGAAGAATAAGCCAAGCCTGACTGCAGTAGCTCACACAGGTAAGACAGCACTAAAGGAGTCTCGCTGGCAAGCGGGTCCAGCCGTTTATTGAGACACCATATAGTGAACCTTTTCCACTTAGAGAAGTAGGATTTTCTGTTATTTGGTTCCTGGCCTCCTGCAGGACATTTAGCATGTCCTCATCATAAAGGTGTCTGAAAGGGATCAGAATCCGACCAGCCACATAGTGAGGTGAAGTAGCTGCCACTGTGGATATATCTGGGATCCCTTGTGCTGAGTGTGAAGGTCCACTCTGAGGGGTAACTTGTGATGATTGCCCTTGGACAGTTGTAGAAATAGGGGGAACCAGTGCTGTCTTGGCCAGTAGGGAGTCACCAACAAGATTTTTGGTCTGTCCTGCTGAATTTTCAGGACCTTCTGAATTAGTGGAAAAGGGAGGAATACATAAAGAAACTTCCCCCTTCCATGAAATTGAAAAGGTGCCTGTTGCCAGTGCCTGTGGGTCTGGTATCCTGGTGCAAAAACCAGGAAGTTGCCTGTTGGAGGCGGCAAATCAGGAATACCCCACCAGTGGACCAAATCCAGAAAGACATCCCTATGAAGTATCCATTTGTGGTTGTTTGTGATGGTTCTGCTAAGATAATCTGCCTGGGAGTTGAGGAGAGGGAATGTAGACCACCTGCAGAGTCGCTCCTTGTGAGGTGGCCAGTTACCATACTAGAAGAGCTAGTCTGCAAAGGAGGTATGACTTGGTCCCTCCCTGTTTGCTGAGATACCACAGAACCGCAGTGTTGTCTGTAAATATCTTCAGGGAACCCTGTTGGCGATAGAGTAGGAAGGCTTGAAGAGCCAGAAGAATTGCCCTCATCTCTCAAAGACTGTTATATTCTCATTTGTGTGGCTCAGGCCACAGGCCCTGCACTTTTTGATGGCTCAGAGTTGCTTCCCAGCACAAATCTGAAGCATCTGTATGCATGACCTGTGTGGGTAGGGGTGGGTTGGAGGAGAAGACCTGGGTTGTGTGTCACTTGTGCCAGCCACCCCTGGATTTCTAGTTTGAGGCAGGTGAGGAGGGGGATCCTGTACTGCAGAGGGTGGGAGTGTTGGGTTCAGACTGACCGGAGATGATACTGTACCTTTCTCATATGTAGTCTTGCAAGTGGTAGCATAGGGATAGTGGCTGCCCTGTAGCCCAGGAGCCTGAGGTACTGCTTTGCTGTCAATTCTGTGTCTTGGAGGACCAGAAGCAGATGTTCTGTCAGGGTTTCCACCTTTTGGGGGGGGGGGGTAGCTTTCATGAGGTCTGTGCGAATTCTGCACCAGAAGACGACAATGTCTTGAGTGGACTCCAGGTGGGATTTAGAGAAATTTATTTGGAATCCTAGATACTGTAAACAGAGACACTACAAAATGAATGTGTAGGAGGAGGGTCTCTGTCGCCTGCCAGAATTAGCAGGTCATCCAGGTAAGGGAATATGTGTATTTCCTTTGTCCTGCAATAAGCAATCACTGGAGCGAAGCATTTGGTGGAAACCCTGGGTGCAGTAGAAAGCACAAAAAGGCAAGGCAGAGAATTGAAAGTGAGAATAACCCACCAAGAACCTCAGGTATTTCCTGTATGTGGGTCTTATGGGGATGTAAAAGTAAGTATCCTTTATATCTAGGGTAGCCATGAACCCTTGGGGGAGGAGGAGGGGGAAGAGGGTAGGAAGAGTAGCCATGAACCCTTGGGGAAGGAGGAGGGGGAAGAGGGTAGGAAGAGTTAACATCCTGAAGGCTGGGACCTGTAGGAATAGATAGAGATGGGACAGGTCTAAAATAGGCCTCCAAGGTCCGTCCTTTCTGGGGACCAGAAAAATTCTGCAATAGAAACCTATTCCTATTCCTACTGTTGGCACTGGTTCAATGGTGCCGTGAGCCAGCACAGACTACAGGAGTTGCAGTTGTTGTGATGGAGGTTTGTGGGATGCCTTTTCTTTTTGGTGGGTTGAGCCAGGACATGAAATAACCTTCCTGAAGGATTGTTAGGTGCCATTTGTCTGAGGTGATGCGAGTCCACACAGGGAAGCAGTGAGAGAGATGGATGGACAAAGGTAGAGAGGGAGGGATTGGGGAAGGCAAGGTTGGCAGGTAGTCAAATGCTTTCTGCTCTATCATGAAAGGGCGGCCTCTAGCTAGAGGAGGAAGAAGCTCTAGCTGGAGGGGGTTGTTTCCTTGTAAGCTTTCTATGCCTTGTGGAAGCAGCAGTACAGGAGTGCTTTCTTATGAACAGAGTTCTTGTTGGGTAGTTTCTTTGAACCTTCAGAATTGAGAAAACCAGCAGGTATTTTAGGTCCTGCATTTCTTTCCCTTTCTGCTTGAAGGACTTAAAGATATCAGCCACTTCAGTTCCAAACAATGCTGTATTGTCCAGGGGGGCATTCATAAGTGTTGACCTAAAGTCCTCAGGTATTGTTGTAAGCATAACTAACCAATAATATCTCCTTAATGCAGAAGCTGATGCTGCAGACCTAGCCAAGGCTTCTGCAGCCTCATAACTGCGTTTGATAGAGTGCCTGCTAACCTGGGAGGTAAGGGCCAGAAGGGAAATCAGTGAAGCTTTGGCAGCAAAGTCTGGAATATCTGTCAATTCCCTGGTGTTTTTTTCCAAGAGGAATAAAGCGTACTTAGCCATGTGAGTTTGGTAATTTGTGGGCTTAAAAGACAAGGCAGCAGAGGTGTAAATTTTCTTACACAGACGCTCCATAGTTTTGCTGCCTTTGTCAGCAGGGAGTATGGTGGGCATGGGTAGAAGCTTTGTCTGCAGAGCTGGAGATAGTGGCTGGATCTGCAGGAGGGCACTTAGGGAGGTGCTTGGCAGTGTCAGGAACCTTATAAAGTCTATCTGGCCTGTGAAGGGCAGGAGGTTGAGAGTCTGGATTTAAGGATGCTGAGAAGGCAGGCAAGATGGGAGGTATGGCAGACGGGCTTGGGGAATCCATCTAAATAAGATCATATATTTTTTTGGACCGCAGTCATTTCAGAGGATTCCCCACTTGAAATAGTCTTTCATCTTAGAAATGGTTTCTGAAAAAGTTAGATCCCCTGCTGGGGAGTCAGGATCGACAGATTCCTCCTCTGAGGATCCATACCCCAAGGGGGAAGAGATTTTGGCAGAATATGACTGTGATTCTTCAAAGGAATAATCAGACAGCTCTTCTGCCTCCCTAATAGTAGGGCTGAGGCCTAGGGCTCGACAGTGAAATAGGGATGCTAGCACTCCCTGCAAAAGGTGGCCGTAGGGCCATAAAGGCATTGAATAAACTTTGACTGAAAGCCTGCCAGTCAGGCATGCTTTCAGAAGAGGGAGAGAGGTGCTTTCTCTTCGTTCTTCTTAAGGGACCTAGCTGGTGTCTGAAGGGGAGAAGACCTAGATTCTGTGCATTGTAAAGGACTGGAGGGATCCGACATACCAACAGAAATCACTGGTTCCCCCTATCAGAAACAGATGTCTGTTAAGTCTCTATGGATGTGCCATCCACCTGGGATTGTGCGGCTTCCGTGGAGGTACCAGCTATATCCAAAATGGCGGAGCCAGATTCCTCTACCCGGCCGACATTGGCCACAGGCTGAGGATCAGAAGGCAGAGGTAGTGGTAGGCCATATGATCTTGGCCTTCTTTTTCAGTGGTTCTGAAGGTACATCGGATGAAGCCTCCATCCCTAATGTAATCTGCTTTAAAGAATAGTTGTGTAAAACCTTACCATAACCATAGATGTCTTTCTCTTCCATGTTGCAGTATTCTTGGTGTGGGATTTCCTGCCTTCAGGTGACCCGTATGCCGGCTCCTATACAAAAGCTTCAGCTTGGCTGTTGCAGCTGCGTGGTACATCACTCATAGGGTCATAAACCAGGGACTCTATGTGTGCGTCTGCACGCACAATCCTCAGAACTTGAAGCTAAGCAGGTAAAGTAGATGGCCCAACAGGATAGGCTGCCAAAGGTGACATGTATAATGTCCTAGGTCTCTTCTGTAATGGAGAGAGGCATCAGGGAGCAGATAGAGAGCCTGTGAGGGGGAATGGTGGGTGGGAAGGAATACTGCAACATGGAAGAGAAATACATATATGGTTATGCTAAGGTTTTATACAACTATTCTATGTCCTTCTATTCCTATGTTGCAGTATTTTTGGTGTGGGAGAGTACCACAGCTTGGTTTGATGAAAGGGTGGTGGATGCAGAAGATGACTCCACAAAGCCTTGTAGGATTGACCTGGCTTTGTAAATTTGGTCCAGTTTGTAATGTTTGGTGAAAGTGTGTATAGTGGACCAAGTAGCTGCTTCCATAATGGAAGCTGTGTCCATGCCTTTTTGGAAGGCCTTGGAAGTGGCTATTACTCTTGTGGAGTGTGCCTTAACCCCAACTGGAGGGTTTTTCTCTGTGGTGAGAGTAGCAGAAAATGACTGCCTTTCTAATCCAGGATGCAATGGTCTGTTTGGTGACTGCCTTGCCCAATGCCCTGGGCTGGAAAGATACAAAGAGTTGTTTGGATTTCCTAATGTCTTTAGTCGTGTCCAGGTAAAATCTCAGGTGCCTGTGGACATCTAGGAAGTAGAGTATGCTCTCTCCTTGGTTAGAAAGAGAGGGGAAAAAATTGGGTAGGTGAATGGATTCATAGGTAGGTACTAGGCTATTGGCCCTAGGGCCTATACAAGCCTAGCGAAAAAGGTACCTTGGCTTTCACCACCCAAGAAAATGATTTTCCTGTGCCCCTGTCGAGCAGAGCCACATAAGTAATCCCCGGGTTGAATTATCTATTACCCATCCAATCATCAAGATTTTTCTTGAAGAGTGTTAATGAGGAGCTCTATTTGACAGACAGGTAAGTCTGCTCCAGAGTATGGGAAGTCTCTGAGACAGGAATCTATCCCTCCAGCATGTTCTGTTTATTGTGGTCATAAGGTTTAGGTCCCTAGAGCATGTAGCTCAGAGGGATTGGGATTTCTTTAAGTGGAACATGTCCAACAGCTCTGGGTTTGACATAGTTTTGTATGTTAGGCAGAGATTGCCTCTGAGTAGGCGATATGTGATGGAGTAAAGCTAGAGTTTTTTGAGACTGTCTGCGTAGGGCATCTGTTTGAGGCCAGTAACCCTCTTTGTGAGGTATTTCTGCGGCCTTTCCAGTTGTTGTAGAGGTCTTGTGAGGTACATACCAAAAGGGGAATTGTACTCTACAATGGGTCTAATAAGTGATGAATAGAGGGGAACAATGGCCTCTTTTTCTGGATGAGAAACCTTTTGTGATGAGGTGTGCCACGTAGAAGGATTTCCTGATCACTGTGGCGATGTGATTATCAAAGGAGAGACTACTGTCCACCTGTGTCCCAAGGTCTCTTATCACACTTTCGGTGTTAAGTAGACTGCCGCCTAGGTAGTAGTTCATGGGTACAGAGTTTTTACCAAACGGGATGACAATGCACTTTTTGGCATGGAGCGTGAGGCCATGGTTTTGACACCAGGTATCTGTCTCAGTGAGGCCCTTTTGTAGGATGTCCGCATCATTGGGAGTTTCGATTAAGACTCCTAGTTTGCAGTCATCTGCGAACTTAAGTTAGCCAAAGACCTTCTGTGTTAGCCTGTACTTCAGAGAAGTAGATACTAAACAGGAGAGGACCCAGGACTGAACCCTGTGGTACTCCAGTTGTCTGAAGTCTGATTTTGAGTCTGCTACTTTCACAGTGTCGGTTCTGTCAATAAGCCAGTTGGCAACCCATCTTGTGACATAGGGATTTATACCTAGTTTAGTGAGTTTATCTATAATTCCAGAGTGGGGGATGGTGTTGAACACCTTGGCAAGATCGAGATAGGCTGTGTGAACCACCTTACCCTCATCTAAGACTTCTTTGAAGCAGTCACCAAAGCCGATCAGGTTTAGGAGACATGATCTGCCTTTTACAAAACCGAACTGTGTGGGGTCCACAGTTTGGAGATCTCCAATGTCTTTGTTTATGAATTCCATGATGATACGTTCCATGGCCTTGCAGACCAGGCTCGTCAGGCTAATGGGGCAGTAGTTCCCGGGGTCTGTCGTGGCTCCCCCTTTGTGGAGTGGGATAACCGTCACGGTGCACCATTCAATGGGCACAAAGTCTGAGGTGAGGCTATGACTGTACATGGTACTTAGGTGGGGTGCTAGTTCATTCTGTAGTTCATGTAGAAGGCAGCCTAGGATGTTGTCAGGTCCCATGGATGCTGTGTTCTTGGCTTTGGAGAGTGAGGTTTTTACCTGTGCAGCTGTGATTACAGGAACTTTGCATTCTTCCAGTATAGAGATGGGCCCTTTAGGGGGTGAGAGGGGGGTAAAGTTAGCACTGAACCTATCTGCCAGGATGTTGGCAATATCAGTTTTTTCTGTATATTTAGTGCCATTGTGCTGTAACTCAGAGCAGATCTGAGTGTTACCATTGAGATTCTTGACATAGCTATAGAATGCTTTGTGGTCGTCTTTAGAATCAGTGGCGATTTTGTTTTCATAACTAGCTTTGGAGGATTTTATGAGGGATCTCAGCTTCTTACTGAGGCTGACCTGGGAGTTCCTCCAACCACGGATTTTACTCTTTTTTTGCAACAGTTTCTTTCTTCTATTGTACAGTTTATGGCAGAAGACCACCAGATTGGCTTCCTTTTTTGGAGGATAGCATCTTGGTTCTGTTAGGGATAGCACAATCTATGCACTTGTGTAAGTGCTTATAAAGTTCATTTGTGTAGGATTCAGCACTTGTACCTCTATTGTCCATCTGCAGATGTCGTGAAGTTTGCCACTTCTGTCTTAAGAGTAGTGAAGTTTGCTTTGGAGAATTTTTTGACAGTTATTTTCCTAATGGGGGTGGGAGCGAGATGGGGAGGGTAATTAGCTTGTGGTCAGATCTGACCAACAAGGAATTGACCTCTGGTGTGGAACACCGGTCACCCATGTTGGTGATGATCAGGTCTAGGATATTGCTGCCTCTAGTGGGGGTGTGGATAAGTTGATCCAAGGCGTTGGAATTGATGAATTCCAGAAAACGATGAGCAAAAGAGTTGGTATACGTGTAGTTTTCCCAGTTAATGGTGGGGTAGT
The DNA here is from genome assembly GCF_019279795.1 of Protopterus annectens. Classification (NCBI taxonomy): domain Eukaryota; kingdom Metazoa; phylum Chordata; order Ceratodontiformes; family Protopteridae; genus Protopterus; species Protopterus annectens. Next base: position 273,607,837 of record NC_056745.1, read on the forward strand.
TGAAATCACCCATTATTAGGGTGTTGGGTTTTACCCTAATATTTTCCAGTGTATCAAGAAAAGAGGAGTGGGAAGCCTGGGGCATGGTGGGGGGTCTGTAGCAAGCTACAATCTGGATTGCGGTCTTGCCCAGAGTTAGTTGAACTTGGATAATTTCAGATGCATTATGCTGAGCAACTAGTTGGAGGTGTGGACATCCTTAATGAATATTGACACGCCTCCACCTTTAGCGTTTTGGTCTGGGTTAGGTGGCCAAAAGGTGTGGTATGAATTTTAGCCTGGTAATGCAGGTGTGTTCTCTGGAGCTTTGAACCAGGTCTCTGTCACTGCACAGATGTCAATGTTCTCCATTTTAAGGAGTGCCTCGAGTGACTGCATTTTGTGGTTTAGACTTCAAGCATTGAGTAGCATTACCCTCTGATTTTGGTTGCTTGATTGATTTAGAGATAAGTCCTTGACTACCTTGGGCATGAAGGAAGGAAGGGTTAGTTCTCAGTGACCCTGCCCCTATGAAAAATGGTGTAAGGTGAGCATGCCATTAAGGCTTGTAGCTCAGAAACCCTTCTCGCAGAGGTAATAGCCACAAACAGTACTGTTTTCCAAGTACAAAACTGAAGAGAGGCTGTATTAGCCGGTTCAAAAGGGGCTGGGTGAGTTTTTCCAGGATGAAGTTTAGGTCCCATGGAGGAGGGGTAGGCTTCTTAAGTGGTCTGATGTGACACCTTTAAGGAAGAGTTTCACATGTAGCCTGGCTAAAAAAGGAGAATCTAGAGGTAAGCAGGCTGATCATCAGTGAAAATGCACCTCTCTGCATTAATAGGAAAGTCCACCCTTTATAAGCTGACACATATGAGAGGACTAGGGGGGTGTCAGCCTCATAAAGGTCCCTTTCCTGTCTCCGACACCACTGAGTAAATCTTTCCCATTTAGCAAGGTATGATTTTCTAATAGTAGGTTTCCTGGCCTCCCTCAGGACTGATAGCACTTCCTCTGAATACTGGTGTCTGAATGGGGTTAGTAATTTATCACCCACAGAGTCAGAGACAGCATTAGCAAGTATGGGTGTAGGAGAGTTCCTTTGTCTTGTGTCAGGTGGTCCACCTTGTGGGGTAACTTGCAGTGATTGTCCTTTGCTAAATTGCATAGAAAGAGGGAACCAGTGCTGCCCTGGCCAGTAGGGATTCACTAGCAAGATTTTTGGTTTGTCCTTCCTGATTTTCAGAATGACTTTCTGAATCAGAAGGAGGGGGGGGCATACAGAAACTTTCCCTCTAAGATGAAACTGAAGGCGTCTACTCTCCAGGCTTGGGGGGAGTAAGTCTTTGTGCAGAAGGTCTGCAGTTGCCTGTTCTAGTGGGAGGCAAGCAGGTCTACTTGTGGAGTGCCCCACTGGTGGACTATGTTTAGGAAGACTGTCCTGCCCAGCATCCATTCGTGTTGTGGAGAGGATGTTCTGCTCAGGAGGTCTGCTTGCTTGCTTGTCCTGCGAAGGGATGTAGCTGGCTTGCAGGGATATATTGTGCTGGGATGCTAGGTCCCAAATTAGTAGGGCTAGCCTGCACAATTGGTATGCCTTGGTACCTCCCTGTTTGTTGATGTACATTACAGTGGTATTGTCCGTCACTATCAGTAGAGGACCTGGTAGCAGTAGGGGTGTGAAGGTCTGTAGAGCTAAAAGAACTGCTGTCATCTCCTTTACATTGATGTGTTCGATTCTCATGGGAGGTTGCCACTGGGCTTGGACTCCATAAGAGTGCAAGGTGGCTCCCCAACCTAAGTCTGAGACATCTGTATGCAATATTTATGTGGGTTAAGGGGGCTGCAGTGGAAGCCCAGGGTTTAGTTGAACTTGTTGGATCCACCAAATGATTTCCTTCTTTAAACAGGGAAGAAGGGGAATAACTTGTTCCAAGTGATTCTGGTGTTGTGACCAGATATTTTTGAGGTGCCATTGCAGTTTTCACATATGCATTCTGGCTAATGGTAGCATGGGAATGGTTGTTGCCATCAATCCCAGGAGTCCAAGGAATTTGCCTTGCAGTGACTGTCTGGGAGAAGACTTCCTGGAAGTGGGAAGCTAGAGATAGAACCTTGTCCTGTGGGAGAAAGGCTTTCATTCAGTCTGTACTGATTTTGTAACCTAGGAATATCTTGTCCTTGTCTGGGTTCAGGGAGGACTTCTTAAGGTTTGGGGTGAACCCTAGGCTTTGTAGAAGGGGCATAGTAAAGTGTAGATGTCTTAAGAGGGGAATATTCTGACTGTGCAAGGATAAGGATGTCGTCCAGATATGGATAAATCTGGATTCCTTGGGTCATGCAGAAGGCAATGGCTGGGGCTCAGCACTTTGTAAACACTCTTGGGGCAGTGGATAAGCCAAAGGGCAAGGCGTAAATTGGAAGTGCGAGGATGGGCCAGAGAAATGCAGGAAAAGTCTGTGTGAAGCCCTGACAGGTATGTGGAGGTAAGCATCTTTTAGGTCAAAGGTGACCATGAAAGCATTTGAGGGTATGAGGGTCAAGAAAGTGGTAAGTGATAGCATTTTGAAGGATGGTACCTGCAGGTAAAGGTTTAGGAAGGAGAGATCCAAAATGGGTCTCCTGGGTCCGTCCTTTCAAGGGACCAGGAACAGATGGGAGTAGAATCCCTTTTCTTCTTGCCCTGTGGAGACGGGCTCTATTGTGCCTTGTTGCAGGTCTGACAATGTGTGGGAGGAGATGGCATTGTTTTTATGGGGGATTAGGAATGCCTTTCCAGGGGGAAATGTGTTTCCAGGATAGGAAGCATCCTTTTTGAATAATGGTTAATACCCACTGGTCTGTGGTGATTTTCTGACAGAAGGGGAAACCGTGGGTAAGGTGAGCTGAACGGGGCAGATGAGCGAGGCAGTCATGCATTATTGGGACCTCCCCCTGTCCTGAAAGGACTTGTCTAGGTTGAGGAGGTGGGCCTGGATGAGGAATGTCTTCAAGTTCCTCTTCTGGGTCTGGAGGAGGAGGCAGCAAAATGCGGGTTACGCCTAACAAAGGTAGTCTTAGCCGGGTAGTTCCTATAAAATTTGGGTATAGGGGATACCAGGAGATGTTTAATATCCTGTAACTCTTTGCTTTTTTCTTGCAGATTCTTAAATAGGTCCGCAAATTGCTTTCCAAAAAGGAAGTTGTGATCCAGGGGAGTATTGGACTTGAAGTCCTCTGGCAGATTTTGTAGTCTAAACCAAGAATATCTCCTAAGCACAGATGCTGATGCTGCAGAGCGAGCAGAAGCTTCTGCAGCATTGTTGCTGCATCTTAGAGAGTGCCTAGCCACTTGTAGTGCTAAGGATAATTTAGAGGACGTCGTTTTAATTGGCCTGTCAGGAATAGAAGCTAACATAGAGGTGGCTTGGGATACTAAGTCCAGGACATACTTGGCCATGTATATTTGATAGTTAATGGCTCTGAAGGCCAATGTGGGGGGAGGAAGTGTACACCTTCTTGCCTATCTTATCCATGGATTTGCTATCTTTATCCGTGAGCAACAGGGAGGCAGAAGGTAGCAACCTAGACTGTTTATCAGGGGCAGTAGCAAATCACTGCTGGGTCTGCTAAAGGTGGCTCTGAGGAATTTTTGTTCCTCTGGCACACCTTGTAGAAGCGGTCTGGGTGCTTAGGTGCAGGGGGCTGCGAGTCAGGAGTTCTACAGGCTGCAGTAAATGCATCCAAGTATGCAGGAAGAACAGGGGGAACAGGTGAAGAGGAGGGGGACTCCACTTGCAGTAGTTCAAAGTATCTTTTTTGGGTTTCTGTCATCTGGGAAATATCCCATTTGAAGTAGTCTTTCATTTTTGTGATGGTTTCACCAAATGTAATGTCTTCAGGTGGAGAATCCCCTTCCACAGAATGCTCATCAGGAGAGTAATATTCCTTGGAAGAAACAATCTGGGATGCATAAGAGATGGATTCATCCAAGGAAGAGTAGGTAGATTCATGTTCTTCTTCCTCAGGGAGGGGAGCCATAGGAAAAGAAGAAGCAGAGGTAGACCTAGGGCTTAGCAGAAGGAATGTAGTTGTGGGTGAGGCAGAAGGCCTAAGGGCCATAAAGGCCTGCATAAGAGAGGAGGTGAAGGCCTCCCAGTCTGGAGGGGCTTCAGAACCAGATGAAATAGGTTTAGTTTTCTGCTTCTTTTTGGTTGGAGTCTGTCCAGAGCTGAGTTTGGCAGCGACTGTATCTGAGGTCTGGATACCAGTCAAAAGAACCCCCAAATCGGGTTCCCCCTCGAAATCGACAGGCGTCTGCGTCTGAAAAAGCTCCGTGGACATGCCGGATGTCAGCCATGCAGCAGCCTCCATGAGGGAGGTCGATGGAGGTGACAGATCTGCTGAACGCTCCTCAACTCCTATATCGGTAGTTGGCGGGGCATCCAGGTGTGAAGCTGCAGGCGATGAAGGCCTAGGCATCTTGGCCTTCTTACATGGAGGTTCTTGGGTGGTCTCCGAAGCAGGATCCATCCTGAGTGCCAGCCATTTGAGACGATGGTTTTCTAAGTAAAGATGTAGAGCTGCCAGATGGCTATGCAAGGTCTTAGGCACAAAAGATTTACTAATAGGGCAGGCGCTATGGTAGTGTTCCCGGCCTAAGCAAAAAATGCATTTGCCATGGGTGTCCTTATGGAGAATCTGGTGCCCACATTGGCACTTTCCCTTTTTACCTGCCATCAGCTGAAAGCTATAACAACCAAGCCTAAGCAATGCGAAAGATCGGTAAAATATTAGAAATGCAACAAAACAACAGGTTACTTATCTATAGTCGATCCGATGTCTGGAGAGCGATTGTATGATGCAAAGTCATCTGTGGCTGAAAAGTTCTGAGGACTGTGCGTGCAGACGTCACACATAGGGTCCCTGGTTTATGGCCCTACGTGTGACATCACACACAGCTGCAACAGCGGAGCTGAAGCTTTTGTATAGCAGCAGACGTACGGGTCACCTGAAGGCAGGAAATCTCACACCAAGAATACTGCAACATAGGAATAGGACATCCTCTGATTTTCTAGGTATAAGTTAAGTGAATGTAAGTGACTACGCAAGGTTTTGGGCACAAATGACTGACAAATAGAGCAGGTCTTGTGGTTGTGCAACCGACCCAAGCAGAAAAGGCACTGGTAGTGTGCGTCCTTATGAGGAATCTGCTGGTCACACTTACAGTTGCCTTTTCTGGATGACATGAACAGGCAATATAATTAAGTAATAGGACTGAAAGATTCCCCAACAGGGTACTTATCCGATTTCTCGAATGTGACGGTAAGAAGAGCCGAATACCTGGCATTCGACTGGTAGCCGAGAAGTTCTGGGGGCTGGTGCATGCAGACATCACTTTTAAGGCCCACATTCCTACAGCCACGTCAGATGTCCTACACACCACATAGGGACTGAAAACTTTTGCATACTGGCTGGATATGCATGAAGCAAGAGGAGTAAACCCACACGTAGAATACTGCAACAATGGAATAGAAAGACATCAGCTTGACGCAGAGAATTTTGACTTTGATATCATGGAAGTGCATAATTTTTCTACCATGAGACTTAATGAGCTGACAGATCATATGAAGACAGATCCTGTTTAGTAAAAGCTCAACCAATGCATCAATGCTGGATGGCCGTCAAAGCAATCTAGTGTACCACCTGAAGTGCAAACTTATTTTCCTTACAGAGATAAGATGTTGATGGAAGATGACATTTTTAAAGGTCCTAAAATTGTTGCTCCTACTTCCTTACAATGTGAATACATCCAGATTTTGCATCATGGTCACCCAGGTTCTGAACCAAAAGAAAGGTGAGAGAACTAGTATTTTGGCCTTCTCTAACAAAAAAAACATTGACAAAGTACTTTCTTCTTGTTCTGTATGCAATAGTACTAAATCACATTTGCGAAGAGAACCACTTCAGTTAAGTCAAATTCCTGAACTACCTTGATAAACAGTAGCCACTGACGTATTCGAGTGGAACAATCAGTATTACTTAGTGTTGGTAGACTCTTATTCGAACTGGTTTGAGATCAGTTTACTACCTAACCTAACGTCCAATTGCTGTCATCACCAACATGAAACATCATTTCTCGGTCCATGAAGTCCACAGAAGCTTATCTCAGACAATGGCACCCAATTTGCCAGTCAGTTGTTTCAGAAATTTGCAAAAGAATGGGACTTTGTACATGTTACTGGTAGTCTTGAATACTCGCAGTCAAATGGACTAGCTGTGCTGTGCAGAGTTCAAAGCAATTACTAGAGAAGTCAAAGCATGACAAGACTGATGTCTTTTTGAATTTACTCAATCTCAAAACATACCTTGTGACGACATACTTGGCTTGCCTGCACAGAGACTTCTATCTAGGCAAACCAGAACAACCTTGCCTATCAGCTCCAGTTTGTTGAGGCCTAAAGCTAAAAATAACATAGCAATCAAAGCCCAACTATTCAGAAAGCATTCTTTCCAGAAGTCCAGTTATGATAAATCGAGCAGATTTCTTCATCCATCGAAAGGAGAGACAATGAGGATATAAACAGTGAAAGGTTTTGACCGGATTGGTCAAGTAACGGGTATATGTGCTGAGCAGAGATCCTATTTTATAGGATCTGAGGTTGTGGAGTACAGAAGAAATCGCAGACATCTTCCTGTATCAGAAATGATATCACAGCATTGTTCTTGTGATACAGACTCTAGACCTCAGAGGAATCCAGACAATGTTCCTGGTGGAGAAAGTTATATCACTCACCATAACATTCCATCTAAGTAGTTGTACTTCATTTGGCTTCAACCTGTGGGTATTCGGATCCGAATCAGATCCGAGATGTCCGCATCACCAGTATCTGATCTGAGCTCCAAGCTCCTCCCCTACCTATAATGCCCCTCCATCTCTTTCCTTCCCTCAGATTGAGTTTGCTGGATCAGAAACATAAGCCCGATGAAAAGAAACCTTACCACTAAAGGTTCAGACAATCTAGACCAAGCATAAGCAGTAGAGCCACAAGTGTGCACCTCTTCCAAATACCAAAATAGGACAATAGTGGCAAGGTTAGGGGGAAGGAGGGAGGGACAGGTGAAGACAAATGAAGTACAACTACTCAGATAGTGAGTATATAGTTTATCTGAAGTAGTTTACTTCATTTGATCTTCAACCTGTGGGACAGAGTCCCCAGCTACCTTAATCTGGGTGGCCTTCATGGAAGGATATTACGGAGCACCGCGAAGCCAAAGGATGCACTACCCCTAGATACCATGTCCAATTTGTAATGTGAAATAAAAGGTATGAGAGGAGGACAAAGTAGCTGCAGAACAAATGTCATCCAGTGACACTCTAGACCAGAAAGCTGCTGAAGTTGCCATGGATCTAGTGGAATGGGCTTTAATCAGGCCTGGGGGAAGAGATGTCTTTGTCAGAATGTGCCCAGATAATGCATTGGAAAATCCATCTAGCAATGGTAACTTTGGAAACTGCTTTGCCTAAAAGGGTCTCTAATAGGATACGTCTGATTTCCGGAAGGGTTTCGTTCTGTGCAAGTAAAACCTCAATTGCCTATGTACATCCAACAAATGTAACTTGTATACACCTCTGTTTTGGAAACTTGGAAAGAAAACGGGAAGATTGATGGTTTGATTAATATTGTTCTCAGAAGCCACTTTAGAAAGGAAGGATTCGTGCACAGGGAAACCCTGTCCTTCTGAAAAAACATATAGGGAACTTTAATGGATAACGCTTGGAGTTTCGATACCCTCCTGGCCGAAGTAATGGCCACCAAAAAGGCAATTTTCCAATAAAGGAATTGTAAGTCTACTGATGCCGCTGGTTAAAAGGGAGGGGAAACTAGGGCTTGTAGGACAAAGGTGAGGTCCCATGGCGGCGTTGGATCTTTCACCGGCAGTCGTAACATAAAAGTTCCTTTAAGAAAGCTTTGTCTAGGCCCTGCAAGACCTAAAGAAGCCATGTTTTCACCCACATGGAATTTAGAAATGGCAACCAGTTGAACTCTAACAGTGGAAGAACTTGCACCCTGCTAAAAAATACCAGATAAAAATTCCAGAATGGCCAGAACTGAAGCTGAAAAGGGGTCTACATTCCATTGAGAGGCCCAAATAGAGAAACATTTCCATTTACTATGGTATATTTTTCTGGTAAAAGATTTATGGGCCACCACCAGAACGGCTATAACCAGAGAGGATAAACAGGGAGTCCTAATCATTAATGGAACTGGAGCAGCCAAACTGTGAGTTTCAGACTGTCCAGGTTTGGGTGAGGAACCCCTAAGGGGTGAGAAATGAGATCCAAAACCGGATGCAAGATCCATGGAGGAAGCACTAGATGAGACCACAGAGAGGGGAACCAAACTTGACAAGTCCAGAATGGGACGATTAGGATTATTGTGCTACCCAGCCTGCAAGCTTTCTGAAGAAACTTTGGAATGAGAGGTAATGGAGGGTAAGCATAAAGGAGATTGGGAAGCCAAGCATGAACCAGTGCACCTCTGGGGGCTTCCCCCTAAAGAGGGTTCAGAGTGAAGAACTCACTGCACTTCGCATTGGAAGGAAATGCAAAGAGATTGCAGCAAGGCCAGCCCCACTTGAGGAAGATCTGTTCTGCAACTGAAGTATTCTGAGACCACTCGTAAGGCATCAAAATAGTCCTGTTGAGCCTGTCTGCTAGGATGTTGGACTGTCCCAGAATGTGCATTGCCACCAGAAAGCGGCCGAAGGAAACTACCCATTCTCCCCCTCTGACTTCTTGACAAAGGGGGTAAGATTTGGTTCCTCCCTGCTTGTCGATATACCAGACCACTGACATTGTCTGACTGGATGGCAATAGTCCCTAGAGGAAGATGGGCATGAAGGACCTGCAACGCTAGAAGAACCGCCCTCATCTCCAGGACATTGATATGCAAGTTGGTCTCAGAAGGAGACCACGTGCCTTGGATTATCCTTCCCAAGCAATACCCCCCACCATAGATGGGAGGCATCCATGGTCACTGTGATTGTGGGAAAAGATGGAAGAAAGTGACGCCCCTGGACAAGTTGCGGCTGTCCACCAGAGAAGCGACTCCCTGCAAGCCCGGGATATGTGTATCGGATGGGACAAGGGTAGGTCCAGAAGGGACCAGTGAACTAACGTCCACTGGAGGACCCTCATGTGAAGAGGAGAAGATTGATAGTGGCTGCCATGGAACCCAGAGCCCGCAGAACTGTTTCTGCTGATGGGTGGTGAGAATGAAGAATGTAAGATATGTGAAGTTTCAAATTGTTTACCCTTTCTGGGGTAAGATGGACTTTCATGTGTATGATGTCTAACCAAGCTCCAGTGAAGTCTAAGCTCTGAACTGGAGCCAGCAATGACTTGTTGATGTTGATTGTAATGCCCAGTCTGTTTGCTAGAAGGAAGTAATCCCTGGCCTGGCATAGTAGACACTTGGTAGGGGCAGCAAGGAGTCAATCATCCACGTAGGGGAAAACCTGAATTCCCTGAAGCCTCAGGTGGGCCGCTATCACTGCCATGACTTTGGTGAACACCCTGGGGGCTTTGGTGAGACCAAAGGGTAGGGCCCTGAATTGATGATTGGCCCACAGCTGGAAGCAAAGAAACCTGCGGGAGTACCTGTTCATTTTGATGTGATAGTACACGCACATCCTGGAGGTCAATCGAGCACATCCAATCTTATGCCTGCAGGTAGGACAGAATGGACTGAAGCATGACCATCCGGAATTTCTCCTTGGCTACTGACAGGTCCAGAACAGATAGATCCAGAAAAGGTCTTAGGTCTCCTGTTCTCTTTGACACTAAAAAGAACCTGGAATAGCTGTCCAATCCTGACTGATATGGGAGGACGGGTTGGATGACATGTTTTCATAGCAGCTTTTCTATCTCCAGTGCTGCATCCTCCCTCTGTGCAGGTGGACCATCTGGGAGGAGTTTTGGTTGGGGAGGTGGTGCCACAAATGGGATGGAATAACCTCTCGATAAGATTTTTAAAACCCAATGGTCTGTTGTAATGGACTCCCACTCCGTTGGGTGTAATGAAAGACAGCCCCCAACTGCCACCAGAGATAAGCAGCCAGGCAACCCTTCAGGGTAGTTGTGTGGGTCTGAGAACGGTTCTAGAGACCCGAAGTTCATCAGACCTCCCCCCCACCTCTGGGCTGACATCTGTCGTAACCCCCCTCTGCCTCTAGGGGAAGAAGAGTCCCAAGTGTCCAGGGAGAACTGAGATTTCCAGAACCACATCTTCTTTGCCCCTTGTTGATTCCTTAAGAAGGATCTCTGAGGGGTGGAGAAACGGATGCAGATAGCAGAGAGTGTCTTCCCATCCTTCTCGCTCTGGACTAGAGTCTCAAGCACGGGCTTCCCAAACAGGGAAGAGCCATCATAGGGAGCATTCGCAAAGGAAGCCTTAAAGGGTTCAGAGAATTGACACAGCCGAAGCCAGGCATGGTGCCTCATGGCAATGCCAGACCCGGCTGCTTCCATGGCATGGGAAACTAGACACGTGGAAGTATTCACAACTGCTTTGAAAGTGGCCATGTGCACAGAGAACATTTTTATGGTCTCTGCCGATGTGGACTCTGAGGGCGACTCAGCGACCTCCTTGACCAAGTCTCGCTGAAGTAGAATAACATGCACCATATAATTCAGCTCCCTGATGGAAAAGATAGCTGAAGCATAAACTCGCTTCCCCAGATGATCCATCAACCATGACTCAGTCAGCAGGATGGACTGTAGAGAGCTGGTGGCAGTGCCACCACCATAGTGTCTACTGCGTACCCCTTACTCCAACTAACTCTGTCCTGTGGAGGGCTGAAGACTTTCTGGTCTTTTTGGAATTGGCTCCACGGTGTCCGGTTCATTCTATGCCCTAGATGTAAATAAGGTCCATCACTGGATCAGCGGGCGGGATATCCGGGAGGTAGATGGGTCCATGCCAAATGCCTCCAGGAACACAGACTCGTCCTGGGTTGCTTTTTAGGTGGACCGCCCCACCTTTGGTGTAGTATTTCCATGAATTCTCCAAAGCAGACATCCTCAGGGGGTGACCGGGGGTAACCTTCCCCTTCTTCCAAGTCTGTGTCGTCTGTGAGGGACTCTGGGGAGTCCAAGTGCCTCCTTTTACATGTGCGTTTGTGAGGGACCTCCTCAGTAAGACTCTCTGTGAGGGACTCGCAAACTGGAGGCTGCTCAGTAATGGGTGCTCCCTGGGGGCACATCAAGCACGGGCTGTCCCTGAGATGACAGGATGGTCGGAGCCATACCCAAAACTAAGGGAGTCTGGGTGAATTCCAAAGAGGAGATGGTCAGAGGCCTCGACTCACTCGAGAGGACCTTCTCCACCACATTGATGGCTGAGCGAGAGCAGACATCCTAGTAAACAATGGAGCCATTCTCCTCAGATCTGACGGGGTAGTCGGAGCAGAACCCACCAGCGGATGCCGAGAGGAAGGCTGCGCTCCAACAAACTCTGCACCGACAGCACACCCTTGGATCTGATGCTGAGGCTACAGCTCAGAGAGCTGGGATCTGACCCAGTTGGATCCAACCCACTCAGGGCCATGGCCAGAGTCGAGGTACTAGGTACTGTCGGCGCCAGCCTTCCGACCCAGAGAGCTCTCTGATCCAAGGACTCCAAAACCAAGGGCCGGACTGAAGGAGCGATGGGGGAGAAGGGCTAAGAACTCCCCGCTCCAGAGGGAGAGGGGGCAGGTAAGACCCCCAGCTGGATCTGGGTGCAGATAAACTTCCTCATCATCCGGCTGGGAGTGCCAGTGAAGGGAGGATCTCAAAGGAGACTGGAGCAGAGGGGTGCTGGGCATGGGAGGAGTTTTTGACTTGGGTAGAGGCCCTGACTGCACCAAGCGGTCAGGGGACCACTTCCTGTGCCTTTGTGCCTCCTGTCTGAATCCAAAAGCCTAGAGATGGGGGTTTGAGCCCCGGAGGCCTGGGAAGGAGAAGACACGGTAGCGGCCGCTACCGTGGAAGACTAAGCAGGGACAGCTGTCCCTGATGCTGATAAGAGGCCTTTCATCATTAACTTAGCCATCCGGTCTTTGAGGGCCCACAGATTTAAATCCTGTGCAAATTGTGCAGGCTGTGTCTAGATGGGCCACAACTAAACAATGCACAGAGTGTGACCATCAGCCAGGGAAAGCTTGTGGCCACACTGTGCATTTCTTAAAGACAGGCTTCGGAACATCTGTTGTGTCTAAGGAGGCCACACACACACAGACACACACACACACACACACACACAAAAGCACTAAATGGGTGAGAGGAAAGGGGAACACAGGGAAACAAACACTAACTTTTTTTTAACCAATGGTCGACGCGGTTGTACGGGAGGTAAAGGTAAAACTTAAGTGAAACTAGCTATCTAAAAAGCCAAACACTTACCAAAAACATACTATATGCCTGGAGCTCTAGACCATGTTGTTGGGCTGGAAATTGACAAACGAGATCTGAGGGAAGGAAGGGAAGGAAGGAAATGGATGGAGCATTATGGGTAGGGGAGGAGCTTGGATCAGATTCTGGTCATGCGGCCATCTCAAATCCAATCCAAATCTGAAAACCCACAAGTTGAAGATTAAATAAACTACTTCAGATCATGTCTTAACTCCTACTTCCATTCCTGATGATGTTCCAGGTGTCTCCAAAGTTGAACATTCAGCAGAGGCAGTCCCAATTATTCTAATTTCTACATCACACGATTTAGTAATATTTCCTGACCTAGTGTGAAATACAAAGCAACCTGGACATAATGGTCTATGTTTAGTTCTGTATAATTGCATGTCAAAAAATTTAGTATCAACTGCATGTCAATTAATATAATCAGTAATGCATAACATTTATCATAGAGGGAGGATGTAGAATGTGTGCGTGTGTTGTACCTTTAAGAAGCATTTCCAAGGACAGTACGTGCATATAAATCGCAAGCACGTACTAGCTTCAGTGCCATTTTAAGAGTGCAGCCAGAGAGCAAGCATGCGTGTGTGAGATAGTGTGTTTAAAAGGTGATCTAAGTTAAAGTTATTAAGACTCAATTCTGATGTGTTTGTACATAATAAAGCTGCTTGAACGGAACCCACAAATGTTCGTTTGTTTTATCCTGACCAGACGAGTGAAAGATGAGATAGCCCATTGCCACACACAGAGCTTCTTGACACAAGGGGTAGGACCTGGTACATCAACAAACAAGGAGTATCCGATCTACTGACATATTGTCTGTTTGAATTGCAGTTAGTGAGAGCATCATAAAAAGCCTGCAATGCTAAAAGCACTGCTCATCTCTGGGACACTGATGCAGGTTGGCCTATTCAGGGGATCAAGTCCCTTGGCCAATTTTTCCAGAAAATGCCCCCCCAACTCAGCTGGGGAGCATTCATGGTCACTATAACATTGGGCTGAGAGGGAATGAATGGATGGCCTTGCAGAACCTGGTCTAATCGAATCCATCATTTGAGATCTCTCTTGCATACCCGAGTTATTTGTATTTGATAGGTCATGGGCTGGTAAAGTATTGACCATTGTGTGGCTAAAATCCACTGAAGAATTCTCATGTAGAATTTGGCTGAAGCTACTGTTATTGCCACAACCATTAAACCTAGCACTTGCAGAGGATGACTAGCTGAAATTTTGGTACTGCAGATTATCTTTCTGACCTGTGGTCTGATGGTCTGAGCTCTTAAAGAAGGTAGAGATGCTATGGATGATTTTGTGTTAAGTATAGCTCCTATGAACTCTAGACTGAGTTGGTTGTAGCTGAGACTTTTCATAGTTTATGGTTATCCCCAGAAGAGAACAAGTCTGGATAACCTGATCTCTTGCCCTTGTTAGCTGATGCCTAGGTTGGAGTGGTAATAAGCCAGTCATCTAAATATGGAAACACCCAGAATCCTTGCACTCTCAGGTGAGCTGCTACTACTGCTATGCACTTGAACACACTGGGGGGCTGTGGTGAGTCCAAAGGGCAGAACTCTGAATTGATCATGACTAGCTCCCAGATGGAAGTGTAAGTACCTCCTGGATTGTCTATTCATTTTTATGTGAAGGTGAGCATCCTGAAGCTCTGTTGACCACATCCAGTTGTCCTTGCCCAGAAAAGGGAGAATGGATTAATCCCATGACCATCTAAAAACTGTGTGTCGAACTGACTTGTTCAAGTTGCTGAGATCCAAAACTGGTCTTCAGTCTCCTGTTTTCTTTAGCACCAAAAAGAATCTTGAGTAAATTCTGGATTCTAACTTGTCTGGTCTGGTGGGACACCTCTTGGATTACTCTCTTTCTAGCAGCTTTGTATTTGAACAGCTACTTGTTCCCTCTGACTGGGTGGAACATCAGGGAATTTCCTTTATTTTAGAGGAGGAAGGAAAAGGTAATTGTATAATCTCTGGAAATAATCCTCTGCCCCTAAGTATAGTTTATTTCTAGCCAGGCTCTCTGGTACAGGGAACCCCATATTGCCTCCACAGATGGGCAATCAGGCCTCCTTTTAAGGAGCACTGAGGGGGTTTGTCCCTGGACCCCTGGTTTTGCAGGCCACCTCTGCTGTGGGGGTGGTGTCAACCTTTAGAGTTCCCTCCTCTGCCTCTAGGGGAACCTCCTCCACATGTTTCTTGGATTGGATCTTGAGACTTCTTGAACCACATTTTTTATCCATCCCGCCGATTCCTTGAAAAGGATCTCTGTGGGGGTCAAAAAATGTTCGCCCACATCTGACAAGGTCTTCTCATCCTTTCCACACCCGGAAAGTGTGTCCTTCACCCTGGGGCCAAACAAAGAAGTGCCGTCAAGGGGGGCACTGATGAACAAGGACCCCCCAAAATCACACATGTGCATCCAGACATGCCTCCTAAGTGAAATGCCTGAATCTGCTGCCCTTGGTGTTCTTTCTGCTACAAGTTAAATCAACCTCATGGAGGACTTGGATAGGGACTGTAGTGTAGTTATCTGGGAAGTCACAGATGTCTGACCTTCTTCAGAAACAGCTCCTAAGAGGGTATTTGGCAACTCTTTAATCAAGTCCCTCTGAAGTCTAGTAAAGTGTGCCAAATAGTTCAATGACCTTAAGGCAAAAGTATCTGAAGAGTAGACAAGCTTCCCAAACATGTCCATCGCCTTAGACTCCTGGGTGGTGGAACAGACAATGGAACTCTCCTCTGCACATTCCTTTCTGGGGCCATCGCTATGACCATGGCATCAGCAGGCACCCTTTTCCCCCAAAACTGGTAATCTGCTGGTGGTGTTATTTGGTCTCTGAGGTATGGACTCAATGATGTCAGGTTCTTTCCACACCCACTAAGAGATCAACTGAATGAGCTGGTCAGTGGGAGGGGTCACCCAGGAGGTAGATGGTCCAGTACCAATGGCATATGGGCTCCTCAGATGAAGGGTTTCTGGGCATCCAGCAACTTCTCTGCTTAAGGATTTTGAGGACGTCTCCAAATGAAACATCTTCAGGAGGTGACCGAGGGGACCCTTTGCCTTCATCAAAATCCATATCTTCTGTGATGGACTCCTTAGGCAAGCCTATGTGCTTCATCTTACACAACATCTTCTTCGGGATGTCCTCAGTGGGGTACTCTGGGGAGGTACCAGAAGAAGAAATCAAGATGCCTTGAGTGGAAACCTGGGGCCTTGGTACTGGCTATCCCTGTGGAAAGACATGGTGAGGCTTGAAGCACTGGGATATCAAGGTTTCAAATTTAGGATCCAAGGAGGATGGATCAGTCTGTTCCACTGTGGTAGTGAAATTTCTTTACAACTTCAAAGGCAGATTGTCCTGGAGAGAGACAGAGAGAGATGACCCTGGATCTGAAAAGATCAACTTTTGGACCATGGTCCTCTCCTACTCAGAGGGCAAAATCCCCAAAGTGGAAGTCGGAGCAAAGTTGTACAATGCCAAGGCTCAGAGGCACAGAGACAGCTCAGAAAATGTCAGAGTTGACTGCTATACCTCGGATCCAGCATTGATGCTTCAGTTCAAAGAGCTCCCCATGTCCAATGGGATCCGAGTGCTAAGAGATGCTCTGGATTGGAGGACAAAACAATCCTTGGATCAGAGCCAGACAGATCCGGAAATCTAGGCTCCATGGACTCAAACAGTAACTGGAGTCAGAGGAGGAACTTGGATTGGAGGTGTTTTAGATAAGCGGATCTCCTGACCCAGAGGGGTAGGAGCATACCTCTCAACTGTACAGACTTTTGCAGAATGTCCAGATTTTTGCCTCATACTTTTGGTCCCTTTTTCATAAAATGAGAAGTTATGTACCTACCATAACGTTCCATGTTAGTTGTCTTCTCTCGCCTTCTTTCTTGCTTGATGGGTTCGGAGCCGATCCTCGGCTCCGACTCGGCACTTTGCTAAGCTCGAGAGTCACTTTTACCAGCTCAAGGCAGCCCCATATCCCATGATGCAAGGCGGTAAGTACCCAGATCTCGTTTGTTATCTATAGGCAATAACACCTAGCATAAAAACTTCCCAGAAGGAAGAAAGAAAGGCAGAAAAACCTGAAGGATGGGTAAGGAAGACCAGCTGTCTGGTCTTAAGAAGCATTCTTCCATGTAGGGAGAAAAAGGTCTGTCCAGGCCAGGGGGCAGGAAGGTGGGTCGCAAGAAAGAAGGCGAGAGAAGACAACTAACATGGAACGTTATGGTAGGTACATAACTTCTCAATGTTAAGTTGTCAATCTCGCCTTCATTCTTGCTTGATGGGACCGTCCTAGCACCTCTATCCTGGGTGGCTCAATGGAACAGACTCTTGAGAACTGTAGAGCCAAAACTGGCTCTATCCCTGGAGGCCAAATCCAATTTGTAATGAGAAACAAAGGTATGAGGAGTGGCCCAAGTGGCTGCTGCACAAATAGTGTCTAAAGGAAGTCTAGCCTGAAAGGGTGTGGAAGTGGCTAAGCTTCTGGTTGAATGCGCTTTAGGTTTCGAGCACAGCTGTTTTCCCCTGAGCTGATAGATCTCAGAGATGACGGAAGAAAGCCATCTAGATAAGGTCACTTTGGAGACAGGAAGGCCTTTCTTGTTATCAGCATAAGAAACAAAGAGTTGATCGGATTTCCTGAATTGTCTTGTTTTGTCCAAATAATATCCGAGTTGGCGGTGAACATCAAGATAATGTAATTTCTGTTCCGATCTGTTTGAGTAATTAGGGAAAAATACAGGGAGGTCAATAGATTGGTTCAAATTATTTTTCGAGGCCACCTTAGGCAAAAAGGTTGGATTAGTCCTCAAGGATACCCTGTCTTTGTGGAAGATCAAATAAGGGGGACGAACAGAGAGAGCATGAAGTTCAGACAATCTCCTTGCTGAGGTAATAGCAACAAGGAAGAGTGTTTTCCATGAAAGAAATTTCAGGGAACATGAAACAGCTGGCTCGAAGGGAGGAAGAATCAAGGATGTCAGCACTAGATTTAGGTCCCATTGAGGAGGACGACTCCTGACTGGAGGTTTCAGGAGAAAGATTCCTTTTAGAAAGGCTCTACAAAGCCTGTGGGACATAATGTTGTGATCTGCAAACCCAACATGAAAGTTTGAGATAGCAGCCAACTGAACTTTCACAGTGGAAGATGAAGAGCCCGCATGAAAGATTTCCGCTAAGAAATCCAAGACTGCAATCCAAGACTGCTTGAACAGAGGCAGTAAAAGGATCTATATTTTTAGCTCTTGCCCAACAAGAGAAGCGTTTCCATTTGCTGGTATAAATCCTTCTAGTAGAGGATTTTAGGGAAGCCACTATGATATCCCTAACGGGATTAGAGATCATAGGAAGCCTGGCTAAGGAAGGAAGTGGAGCAACCATGCTGTGAGGTTGAGAGAAGGAATAGACTGGTGCAGCTGACCCGATTGGTGAATCAGAAGGTCTGGCACTGGGTCCAGATGCCACGGCTGCACCAAAAGGTGACGATGGAGGAACGGGAACCAAATTTGTCGAGGCCAATAGGGAGCAATGAGAATCATTTTGGCTCTCAAAAAGGTGGCTTTCTGGAGTACTTGTGGAATCAGCGGAAATGGAGGAAAGGCATAAAGAAGTCCCTGGGGCCAATCCTGGGTTAGAGCGTCTCTGGGGGGATGGCCTGGCAGTGGGAACAGAGAAAAGCAGTCTGGGCATTTGCTGTTTTGGGGAGTAGCAAAAAGATCGCAACATGGGCGGCCCCATTCTAGAAAAATCTCCTCCACTATAGATTGTTTGAGAGACCACTCGTGAGGCATGAGAATAGCTCTGCTCAACCTGTCGGCTAGAATGCTGGTTTTCCCAGGGATATGCGTTGCTACCAGAAACTGATGAGAGGAGATCGCCCATTGCCAAAGTCTGAGAGCTTCTCGACACAAGGGGTAGGACTTGGTTCCGCCCTGTTTGTTGATATACCATACTACAGACATGTTGTCTGTGTGAACTGCAATTGTTCCCAAGGGAAGAAAGTCGTTGAGGGCTTGCAACATTAAAAGCACTGCTCTCATCTCTAGGACATTTATGTGCAGGTGGTATTCGAACGGTTGCCACGTCCCATGAACCATCCTGCCCTGATAATGACCCCCCCACCCGATCAGGGAGGCGTCCATAGTGACAGTGGCTACCGGGGCCGGGAATACAAAGGGTCTGCCTTGGTGAATCTGGGGGGGAAGTAATCCACCATGAAAGATGATTCTTGCAAATTTGTGTCACCAGGATTTGGTGACGCATTGGAAGTTGTTGGTAAGACCACTGAGTGAACAACATCCATTGAAGCAGACGCATGTAGAAGCGGGCCAGGGGAAGAAGGGTAATAGCCGCAGCCATGAGTCCCAACACCTTCAGAACCATTCTGGCTTGCACCTTTTTGTTGGCAAGGATGATCTTCACGTGACTTTGTATATCTGAGATTCTTTGGTCTGTGAGGGTTGCTGACATCCGAACAGTGTTTAAGTTTGCCTATGAAGGTAATAGACTGGCAGGGCAATAAGGAGGATTTTTCGTAGTTTATCGAAATTCCTAATTGAGTGCATAGATTTAGTGTGTAATCCCTGGCTTGAAGAAGTTGATGCCTGGTGGTGGCTGAAAGGAGCCAGTCGTCGAGATACGGAAACACCTGGAATCCTTGACGTCTCAGGTGAGCCGTGACCACTGCCATACATTTGGTGAACACTCTGGGGGCTGTAGTGAGACCAAAGGGCAGGGCTCTGAATTGAAAATGACTGGACCCCAGCCAAAAGCGGAGAAATCTTCTGGAGCGTCTGTGAATTTTTATGTGATAGTACGCGTCCTGAAGATCTATTGAGCACATCCAGTTGTCCTTCTCTAGGAAGGGCAAAATTGACTGAAGCGTGACCATTCGAAATCTTGTCTTTCTCACAGACTTGTTGAGTCTGCTGAGATCCAATATTGGTCTCCAGTCTCCCGTCTTTTTGGAGACCAAAAAGAATCTTGAGTAGATTCTGGGCTCTGAATGGTCTGTTGTAACTGGCTGAATGGCTTTTTTTTGTAGAAGCTTTAATACTTCTAACTCTGCAACTTCCCTTAGACCGGGTGGTACATCTGGAAGGGAATTTTTGTGAGAGAAAGGACTTTCCTCGAAAGGAATTTTGTAACCCTCGGATATAATCGACTGTACCCATCTGTCTTGAGAGAGGGAATGCCAGGCTTCTGGGTACAGCGATAGTCTTCCCCCGACTGCCTCCAAGGATGGACAGTCGGGCAACATCTCAGGGATGCTGGAAGGGCTTGTCAGAGAGAGGCTCTCTGCTTCCCTGGTTTTGTGGACCCCCCTGCCTCTAGAGTGGTGTCTGTTATTACCCCTCTGCCTCTAGGGGTAAACTGACCACGTGTGTCCGGCGTGACTCCTTGGGATTTGCGGAACCACATCTTTCCACCCTTCTGTCCTTTGGGGTAAGGTCTAGAAGGGGTGGAAAAACGGACCCCTATGGCAGAAAGAGTCTTGCCGTCCTGTTCACACCTGGTCAATGTATCCTTCACTTGAGGGCCAAACAAAGCTGACCCATCAAAGGGAGAGTTTGTGAAGGACGCCTTAAAGGGATCTGCAAAATTATAGAGCCGCATCCAGGATTGACGTCTAAGAGCCACCCCTGTACCAGCGGCTCTACTCGCTCCATCTGCTGCATATGATATCAGTCGCATGGAGGAGTTAGCTATAGAATTAAGGATTCCTAGCTGAGAAGCAATTTTCTCTTGAGCCCCTGCAGCCGTAGGATCCTGCACTACTTCACCTAGTTCCTTAAGGATGTCCCTTTGGAGTCTGGTGAAGTGACATAAGTAGTTCAGCGAGCGCATAGCAAAGGTCGCTGAAGAGAACATCCGCTTGCCATACCTATCCATGGTCCTAGAATCCTTATTAGGAGGATGGACTGGTACGGAAGGATCTGCAAGTTCCTTCTTAGTGGCAGCCGCCACCACCATGGCATCAACAGGGACACCTTTCGTAAGGAATTGCTTTTCCGAAGGGGCTGTAATAAATTTAGACGGCCTCCTAGGAACTGGCTCTACAGAGTCAGGAGCAGCCCAAACCTTTCGTGCAATAACTTCCATAAGGGGGTCGAAAGGCGGAGACACCCAGGAGGTGGAGGGCTGAGATCCAAACGCCTCTAGGTATACCTACTCATCCTCAGAGGGATTTATGGAGGGCCAGTTTCCCCTCTGTTTTAGGAGTTCTAGGATGTCTGAAAAGGAGACATCCTCAGAGGGGGATCTTGGGGATCCCTCCGACTCATCTAAGTCGGTATCTGAAGTGATAGACTCAGGGGAGTCTAGGTGTTTCCTCTTACAAGTCCTCTTGCGCGGAGGATCTCCTGACTGGTCAGGAGAATCCTCGGAAGAGGGGGTTATTCCCAGTGGGGAAACCTGAGGCGGTGGATCTCTAGGTCCGGGAGCAAGAGAGATGGAAAAGATATCGACAGGCACTGTAGAGGGAGGAGCTAAGGGAATAGACTGCTGGCTGAGCCCAGTGGCCAGCACACTCTTCATCACCTCGAAGGCCCCCCTCCCAGGGAGATTCGAGAGAACCCGTTCCGAAGAAACCGGGACTCCAGGGCCCACCGAAAGGGAAGGCTCCAAGGCAGATGTCGGAGCCGAGCTCACCAAGGCCGAGGCTCCAAGGGGAAGAGCGGGGTCGGACAAGGGTCCGATGCCACTCACCCCCTCGGAGGAGACCAGGGAAGCCCGACCACCGAATCCCTCCAAGGAAGGTCTCGAAGAGAAGATAAGAGTAGATGCCGAAGGTGCAGAAGGGGGGGGGTATCTGCCCCTCAGCCATAGCAGTAACTATCCCCGAAGACTCCAGCTCCAAACTCTGAGGTAGAGTCGAAGGAGGAACTTGAAGAGGGTGTGGACTAATAGTAGTCTGTTGAGACGGACTATGAAGCATCTGGGCCAGTGCCTGTGATTTCAACAATCTACTTACCCCCCTCTCTAAATCATGGTCTGAAAGCCTGGACGACCTAGATGATCAGCTCCGATGGCTCCGCTCCGAAAGGAGAGGTGAGGCCGGAGCCGAAAGTATCGGATCCAAGGAAGGGGACCTGGACCTCTTCCTCGAAGGAACCATCGGAGCCGAAGAAGCCACAGATCCAGACGGAGCCGATGATTTTTCAGCTCTGAATGAAAGTTTCGATGCATCGGCTCCAGCCGGAGCCGATACAGACATAACAGTAACGGTGTCGGTGCCAGTCGGCGCCGACACCGAAGCCTGAGCCACATGGTGGTCGGAGCCAGTCGGAGCCGACATCAAGGTGACCATAGCAGTATCGGCACCGATGGCCATCGGTGCCGAAGATTTTGGCAAGACAGGATTGGCTCCAGCCGGAACCGATTTCGACTCAGGAGTCTGAGCCGAGGCCACCGGCTTAGATACAGAAGCCTGGGCCTTGGAAGACTTAGAAGTCTTGCTTGGAGCCGATTTGGCCGGAGAGCCCTCCGGTTTAAGGAGACCCCTTAAAATCAACTTATTTCTCCTCTCCTGCAGGACTCTCTGGCTAAAGGAATGACAAATTGCACAGGAGTCCTGCAGGTGGAGAGGTCCCACGCAATATAAGCAAGAAGTGTGACCGTCTGTCAGAGACATCTTCTGACAGCACGAGTCACACTTCTTAAAGCCTGAGACCCTTTGCTCTTTGGACATGGTTGTACACAAAACAGTACACACACACAGTCCCAATCAGACAACTAAAGATTATCTAATAAACAATAATTAACCTCTCACACACACACCCTAACAGGGGGGGGATGGGAGGGAATGAAGGCCTGACTAAAAGAAGAGGAAGGAAAAATAATTTTAGTCAGAAAAGGGCTTACAATTAAGTAAAAATGAAAGTATTCTAAAGAAAAGTGAATATTATTAAATTTTAGGGGCAACTAGTAGTTTAAAACTAACACTTACCAGGAGCTGGCAAAAGGAGGACCTCATCAGCGAAGCGGCAAACGAGATCTGGGTACTTACCGCCTTGCATCATGGGATATGGGGCTGCCTCGAGCTGGTAAAAGTGACTCTCGAGCTTAGCAAAGTGCCGAGTCGGAGCCGAGGATCGGCTCCGAACCCATCAAGCAAGAATGAAGGCGAGATTGACAACTTAACATCTGTAGTTTTCTGGAAATTCATTGGCACATCATTAAAGATTGAAGTGAGAAAAAAACTACTGACATTTGAGTTTCAGACTTCATACTCTAGAAAATTCATGCCAACACAAAACCTGTTATTCTATGAACTTTCTAAGTAGGCAAGAACAATATTTAAAAATTGTCCCTATTTTTGGGCCTTTGACCCCCCCCCCCCTGCTGTTTATGGATTTATCCAGATTTCTTGCACCAAGAGGTTGAGAAGTATGGTTAGGAGCTGAAGGAATAACCACCTGTCCCTGCACCAAGAGAATCTTCCTCACCACTCTATCCACATCTTCTTCTGTAAGACTCCTAGAAGAATGAGTGGACAAAACTAATAGGGATCTGGGTCTTTCCAAAAATGGCCATGGTACTCGAGGGCACTGGGTCCGCTGAAGGAGAGTAACAAGTCCTTGGTAATATAATATTTGACTATTCAGCAGCATTAGGATCTGATATAGAAACTGTCAGATCTGGTAAGGTAGGATCAGATAACTTTGACTTCATCAGATCCGAAGACTTTGGACCAGACATTTTTGATTTCTTTGGATCGGAGGTTGAGGTTGGATCCTTAGAATGTCATTTTTTCAGATGATTCAGATGCCAATAGAGATGAAGGCCTTGGAGACAGATTTCACCTTCTTACTTTCTGGAGATTTTTTCATCGATGTAGCCTCTCCAAAAGTAGTAGTTAACATGCTTTTAAGAATAAGTTTATTCTTGTGCTCTTTGAGAGCCCTGGGATTAAACACATGTCATATGGAGCAGTTTTCTTGTAGGTGGTAGATTGGTCCCAAGCATTAAACACACAAACTGAGGGTATCTGACAAAGGCAACATATGCCCACACTTTGTACATTTTTTGAAACCTACTGGTGCTTTAGCCGCCATTTTAACAGCGCAGCCAATCTTAAGAACGATAGAAATACAAAGGAATGTTCTAAACAACTAATCTATTTTTTTTTTTTTTTTCTTTTTTACTTTTTTTAATATGCAAACAGAAAGGAAGACAGCAAAAAATGACTACCAGCAATGGTATTTTAAAATTATGCTCGGTAGAGAAAAGGGATACTAACAATACTATCGGAAGTATACACTGTACAGAAAAATGGAAATTTTTTTTAAATTTTAGAAAGAGTACCAGAAAAAGTTACCAGCTATTTTTAAAACTAGGAAAGAGATCAAGAAAAGTTTTATAAAAAGACTTCTGACAAGAGCTCAAGAGTATTGGCAACCATGTTGTACACTGAAAGCGGCAAACGAGATCAGAAGTAATTGGGGTTGGGTGCATTGTGGATAAGGGAGAAGCTTGAGAGTTCTTGGTTGCCATGAGCTTTAGCAATGGCTGAGTTGGATCTGAGGGATCGGATCTGAACCCATTAGCTGGGGATAGAAGGAAAACGGACATCATTAGTTTGTATTTTTAACATTTAGCTTTAGCCATGATTCTGCCACTAGTTTTGCTGCAGACAAGACTTTCAGTAGGATGGCTGAGTCTTTGGGGGATTTGGTCACTGCTCCTTGCTGGCCATTATTTTGTTTCATTTCATGATTATTTTGAAAAGCAATGGCCATTGAGGGGGTAGTGTTAGAAAAAAATCTCTGGAGGGTGTGTGTGTGTGTGTGGGGGGGGGGTTAATTTTATTTTTATTTATTTATTTATATTTGTTGACTGGAGTGTCCGACTGGACGTAGGTCCATTTTCAGCGGAGGCCCGGGGAGAAAAGCTACACAGTTAAAATAAACAGACAGTAGTTACATTGGATTACATAGCGATTAACAATTTACATAGCAATTACATACAACATATAAATAAATATATATATATATATATATATATATATATATATATATATATATACACACACACACACACACACACACACCAAACAAGAAGGAAAGGTAGAGCCAAGAGAAGTCAGGGGGCTGGAGGGAGGGTAACCAGGACTGCAACAGTGAATACACTTTAACATCTACATTTATGGTAAATGTAACCAAACAGTACTCTTGGGTAACTGGTAACTTGGGACAGGCTATTCAACAGTGTCCAGGATCACATGCCTAGTAATTAACTAGGCACCTATTTGAGTTCAAGCCATTTAGAATCTGTAGGTCTTCTAAATTTTCTCTACATGTTACCTTGGAGGTTTTCACCACGAGTGTTTTTTTCTGAAAAATGGGTTGTTCCCAATGGTCAGCCCCAGTTCACTTTAACATGAAAAATTAAGCAACTGTCAGGAAAATGTACTTATCATACAAAACTCAAGACTAACCTGCCATCAGTGTCTTTTGTATACGAGGTGGCCAGTACAACCAGCATACAAAGGTATAGCTAATGACTCAGGTGTGTGCAAGTTAACAGGTGACGAGACTGATTAACAATGATTACCATGACAAGCAGGCCTTCTTAATGCATGAGCACACATTCATGGAAAAGCATCTTGGGAAGCATGCATCTGCATAATGACCAGAGTTAGGATGAGGGTCTGAAGGCTTATATCCAAAATTAAGCACATCTCACCATGTCAATATCAGAATAATCAAAGCAAACAGTTGAAACAAAATTGCATTCCCAGATAACAGTCCACCAGAACACCCCCATGGCCTCCTTATCTCAGATCTACTTAAATACACACACATCTATATATAGCTACACACACGGGCCCGTGACTCACGGCAGGAAGCACTTGACAGTCAAGAATGGAAGTATAAAAGCATAGAATTTAAAAAGGAATAAGTTATTACCATGGATCGGGAATTTCTCCAAGTATCTCTTCAAGTTTATCAGTAAAACGCACAAAGTCACATAGTCCTTTTATGTGCTTTCTTAAAGGATCTGAATCTAATGGAGCATAACCTTTTCCTCCAAGTTCTAAAGCTCTGATAAATGATGTTGCAGCCAGTATCAAGAAAACAATTACAGCCAAAGAGGATGTTAATATCTTTCTTAGGTGTTACAGCAACATAACAATTTTGTGTCTTTTAATTTTCAAATCTAGCAACAAATTATTATACTATACAGCACTTACAAAGTTAAATGACATTATGAGAAAACCTATAGTATACATGGTTAAATGCTACTTAAAATATACTGAATGAACATTTTTTAAAAATTGTATTTACACAGTTGGGAAAAATTTGTCAATTTAAAATACCGTGCATAAAATCTCATTTGGACGCTAGATTAAAAAAAAGCGCAATGCATTTTATAAAGATAAAGTAACATTATAATAAAATTCACATTTAAGCAGAACACTTGTGTTATATGCAGTCACTTTATGATTACAATGCTAAATACACACTTCAAAATGAAGTGTTGCCTGGCAGCGGACACTGTTCAAAAAGTACGGTTGTGTAAAACCTTACCATAACAGTAGATGTCCTTTTCTTTACTGTGTGAGTGGTCATTACCTAAGGGATTGCCTGCCAAGGATAGACCAATGGCTGTCCAGTATACCAAAGCCTTTAGTACTTATAGGCACCATATGTCACACAAATGCTCCCCAAGCAAGGCATAGGGCATATAGGTGACATACAGACGCACACACTCAGAACTGGAAAAGCCCCAGAAGGAACAGAATGTCCCTAGGGACAAGGAAAATGTGTATCCAGAAGTAGAAAAAGGAGATTAGCCCCTTGGCTAGGACAGCAAGAAAGAGTGGACTAGAGCAGAGGAGGGAGGGAGCAAATACTGCAACAGTGTAGAGTACAGCTACTATTATGGTGAGATTTTACACTGTTCTATGTCCTTCCATATCACTGTTGCAGTAGTCAAAAGTAATACAAAAGCTCAAGAGGAAGCCTGGCAGGAGGACAGCATGTAAGAGCCCTCCAGAAACTCATGCAAGATAGCCTTGGCAAAGCTAGTTCTAGCCTTGGAAATAACATCCAACTTGTAATGCTTAGTGAAAGTATGAACAGAGGACCAAGTAGCAGCCTCAAAGATGGAACTGGTATCCAGTCCCTTGAAAAAAAATACCCACAGGAGGAAACAGCCCTGGTAGAACGGGTCTTTACTGAAGAGGAAAGACATTTACCATGAAAAAGTTAAAAAAAAAAAAAAAAAAAAGGAAATGTCCTTAGAAATCTAGGAAAATATGGTTTGCTTAGAAACAGCCAAACCCAGAGACCTGGGATGAAAGAAAACAAAAAGCTGCTCAAATTTGTGACTAACTTTAGTTTTATCTAAATAATATCTGAGCTGCCCATGCAAATACAAAGTGTGAAGAACCTTCTTACTGGCAGACTGCAGGGAAGAAAAAAAGGAAGGAAGATAAATAAACTTACAACTCATTGACCACCTTGGGCATAAAAGAAGGATTAATACAAGAGTTGACCACCTTGGGCATAAAAGAAGGATTAATACAAAGACACCCTGTCTCAGTGAAAAACTAAGGAAGGAGAAATAGCACAAGAGCCTAAAGTTCAGCGACTCTCTTAGCTGAAGTGATGACCAAAAGAACAACGGTCTTCCAAGTAAAATGTAAAAGGAAAACTGGAGCTCCGGACACCACAGCTTAAAACTTCAATGAACTACAGCCCACTGGGAGCAAGTTCATGTTTTCAACAATAAGCCCTATACACAGTATTTCACTTTTTACAGGAGATTTGCGTAGGATATGTTTTTTGTACGGACTGGCAGTTTAGATGACTTAACTGTTTTTCAAATTACCTTCATGGTACTACATTTCTGAAGTTCAGCCATCATGTTTCTGAGAAACCTATAGAATTTTTAGATGTGCATTAAAACTGATGAAGGAAAAAGATTTAACATAGGGATTTATAGAAAACCCATGCAGAAAGAATGCTTTATTACATAAAACCATTATGTACCCTGGTCATGTGACTAGGGATGCCCTTAAGGGACAGTTTAAGAGCCATGCAAATCTACAATAACGATGTGGAGTTGCAAGTTACTTTGAGTAACATGAAGAAAGACTTCTTAGAATGGGGGTATACTGTAAGTGATGTAAACAGAAGTCTAGCAGAGGCATGGTCTGCTCGAGATACTGTGGTGAAACTGTATTTTTCAGACTCGGCTGAAGTAGCACCTGTGGTACCTAAACTGATGAGTAAACGTTCTAATAAGAATAGGCTTCTTACTTATTCAAGTAATAGCAACATTACTTGTGAGGCTATTAAGAAATATTGGCTACTTTTATTGGTAAAAATCGGATCTCAGGAGAGTTTTGGATGATAAACCCCTGCTTTCATTTAGAAATAACTTGCCGCTAAAGTGACAGTTATAAGAATTTTGATGAACAGCTTCTTTTTGATGCATCGGACAGATGTGGGACATTTCTATGTGGACTACATAAGGCTTTTCACCATACCTGGAGTTGTACCTCTGTGGTACACTCACAAACCAAGTAAAACTAGTTTCGATTTTTATGCCAATTGTAAGACCAAGAATTTAATATATTACGCTAAATGCACGATGTGTGAAGCCTTTCAAGAAGATCAAAAGAATGTTTAAAGAAAAGATTTTAGAACACAAGGGGGACATGTAATCAGAAGAGTAAAAGTGCATTAGCTCAACATGTTAAAGAATGGGAGAAGGCACAGTTTTAGGTTTCCTGTATTACTAGTGTCTGAAAATTTGAGGGGTGGGGACTTAATATCACTGAAGAGAAAGAAATTAAATGGATACTACTTTTGAAAGGAAATGTATTTCCAGGGCTGAATGAATACGTGTCTGAAGTCGGTTCTTAAGTCTCAGCCCCTTAAACATTAATATTAAAGTGTCAGAGGTGTGTACCTTTTTCATGATACTGTTGGTTCTGGTAAGTTTTCCATGTCACTGTTTTAATATTCATATTTTAAAGGGGTGTGTTGATACAGCACATCTTTATTGGCCAGTTCCTATATATATATATATATATATATATATATATATATATATATATATATATATATATATATATAAACCAAGTGGTTTGTGTAACTTTTTATATGGTCTGAAGAACAGAGTTTGTTTTCCATGAAAGCATTTACTTTTTTTTTTTTTTTTTTTTTTTAACTGAAATTCATTAAAGTTTTAAGCCATGATGTCTGGAGCTCCAGCTTTTTGGGTTTGTTTTACATTTTACTGTTTGATGGTGTTCCGGCCTTCATCTGACTAAATGACTTTTGCTTGCAGTCTTCCAAGTACAATATCGCAAGGTAGCTGAAGCAAGCTCAAAAGGAGCCCAAGTCCATTTTTCAGTTACAAAATTGAAGTCCCAGGAATGCAGGATTAGCTTCCTGGGAGGTTTGATAAAGGATGCCTTTAAGAAATTGACCTCAAATCTATAAGCCAAAGGAGGAATCAAGGGCAGACATGCAAAAAATTGCAGACAGGAGAATATGCCAACCCAGCATGAAGAAGTTCACACAAATAAGAGGACCAGAGGAACCTCCACAGATAGGGGATCCTGATTGCGAGACACCAGGCAGAAAATCACTTCCAACTAGACATACATGATTTATTGGTACTGGGGTTTCTGGCCTCCTGCAGGACCCAAAACATATCCTCAGAAAAGAGGTGGGTAAAAGGGATCAAAACCCTATCACCCACAGCATCAACTGAAGTGCGGACAACTGAGGATGGATAAGAGACCCCTTGTCTTGTGTGAGAAGATCCACCCAGTGAGGTAACTGATGGTGATTGCCCCTGGCCATGTGAAAAGAAAGTGGAAATCAACGCTGTCTGGGCCAGATGGGAGTTAGCAGCAAGATTTTGGGAGAGTCCTGCCTGATCTTGTGTAAGAAATGTGATAGAGGAAAGGGGGGGGGGGGAGGCATACAGAAACATCCTCTTCAAAGGTAAATTAAAGGGTCCACTTTCCAAGCCAGAGGACTTGGGACTCTGGAATGGAATACAACAAGTCGTCTGTTCAGAGGGGAGTTAAAAAATATCTACCAGAGGAATACCCCATCGATGGACAATATCCTGGAAAACATCTCTGTGAAGCATCTATTCATGAGCTTGTGTGCTGACCTGTTCAAAGAGTCTGCCAATAGATTTTGCTACAAGGGAATGTAACCTGCCTGAAGAGTTACTTAATACTTCACAAATAGATTCCAGACCTGAGAAGCTAGCCTGCAAAGGTAGAACCTTGTATCTCCTTGCCTTTTGACATAACATCACTGTGGTATTGTCTGTGAAAATTTTGAGGGATCTGGGATGAAAGACTGTATGAAAAGCCTAAAGAGCTAGAAAAAGAGCCCTCATTTCCTTGATGCTGATGTGGTCTGACCTCTGATAAAGAGGCTAGAAACCATAAACCTTGAAAGAGATGCCCTTTGTCTGAGGCATCTGTGAAGATCTCTTGAGTTGTGACTGGAGACTGTAAAGAAAACCCCGGGATGAAAAAGCTGATGAATCCACTACTAAAGCTCGAGTTTGAGACAATGAGGGAAGGGAACCAAGTCCAAGAGCTGATAATTTTGAAACCACACTGACTTGAGGTATCACCTTTCTCATATGAAGCCTGGCCAGAGGCAGCATGGGAATTTGTTTGGCATTTGTTTACCGGGAAACTGAATGGGCCATAAGTTACCCATTTTCTGCAGACGCCCAGGGGAAAAAATGCATATGCTGAGTTAATTAAATCATTGCATTTAAAGTGAGAAAATCTTGGCATACATAAAAAAACAAACTTTAATACACTTGTTACAGTGCACGATCATAGGAGATGAAATAAACAGTGCAGTACAGCTTACATCACAGATGAGTTACACATCATGGAATCCTACACAACAGGATAAACAAAGATGAACACTAGTATAATATGTTACGTAGGCTGCTAAAATATACAAGGGGAAAAATCCCTGAGATCATAAAAACAACAATTTATATCGACATATCCAGATATTTCATGTGTGACTTGCAAGATTCTAAGTAGCTTGACACAGAGAAGGTATAAGCCCGAAGTAAAAGGAAAACAAGGCAAAAGTAGCTAGAAAAATATATAAGGTAATTAGGGTGAGGGGTTCTCAGATAAGTTAAAATAGATATAGCTGTTAAATGAAGAGAAATTGGGAGGGTGGTGGGATAGGAGTAGAAAGAGGGAGATGACTGAGATAGGGGCAAGGTGCTTAGGGTAGGGTAGCAAAGGTGTTGGAAAGTAGGGTATAGTAGTACAGGACATAGGAAGACGGAAGGACTAGATGTAGGAAAAGTTGGGTGAGTACCTCAGCCAGAACTAGAGCAGGAGCAGATCCATGCTTCGGCTAAGTATTCTTTTAGAGAGCATTTGAAAGAGTGCAGGTTAACAATAGTTCTGGCAGCTGTGGAATGGATTTACACAGTTTTGCAACTGAGCACGAGTAAAGGCTTAGGCCTGGAGATTTGGTGGTTGTCGCTCGTCTGGTCAGGACAAAATAGATTAACAGTTGTGGGTTCAATTCAAGGCGGTTTTATTATGTACAAACATCAGGATAGAGGCTTAGTAACCCAAACTTATAAACATACTACCACACTCATACATTCTCAGATTCTGGCTGTTCTCTCAAAATGGCACTGCTGCCTGCACATGCTCACTATTTATATGCACATGCCAACACCTCAGAATGTTTCTTAAAGTTTGCTTTGTTCTACATCCTCCTCCTTTGAGAAATAGCTCATACATTAATGACATTGATTGACATGCAGCTGTACAGAAATGATCCCTTGACATGCAATTATACAAAACTAAATACACATAAAACAATTGTGTCCAGGTTGTTGTGTATTTCACACTGGGCCTAGAAACCCAACCAAATCTCGTGACAAAAATTAGAACTAGGTCTAGCAACAGGGACTGTCTTTACTGAATGTTCAGCTTTGGGGACATCTGGAACATCATCAGGAACGGGAATAGGTACTGAGACATATTCTGCGACATGAACATTGTGTGGGTTGCTCTGAGATCTAGAGTCTGCATCACAGGAACAATGCTGCAATGTTGATTCTAACACAGGTAGAAGCAGCCTGCTGTTTCTCCTGTATTCTATACCCTCAGATTCCACCAAACAGGATCTTGGCTCAGCACATATACCTGTCACTTGACCAATCTGATCAAAACCTTTTCGCCTTTTGCATTCTCACGGTCTCCTTTTTCCAACGGATGAAGAAATCAGGACTTCTGAAAAGATCTCTTTGTAAACAGTTTGTCTTTGATTACTCTGTTTTTAGCACTGGGCACCAACAAGCTCAAACTGATAGGCAGGTTGTTCTAGTTTGCCTAGATAGAAGTCAATGAGTAGGCAAGCTAAGTAGGTTGTCACAGGGTATATTCTCAAAACTGAGTAAATTCAAAAAGATATCGGTATCATCACGCTTTGACCTCTC
Source organism: Protopterus annectens (assembly GCF_019279795.1). Taxonomy (NCBI): domain Eukaryota; kingdom Metazoa; phylum Chordata; order Ceratodontiformes; family Protopteridae; genus Protopterus; species Protopterus annectens. Next base: position 273,639,750 of record NC_056745.1, read on the forward strand.
AAGCAATTGCTTTGCACTTTGTACTGCATGATCAGCCAGCCGTTTGATTGTGGGTATTCTGGACTGCTAGCCATATTAATAAAGTCCCACTCTTGCTAATTTCTGAATAATTGACTGGTAAACTGGGTACCATTGTCAGAGAACTCTATGTGGACTACCATGGACTGAGAAATTATGTTTCAACTTAGTGATACCAGTGCTAGAAATTACGTTAGGTAGCAAATCAATTTCAAACCAGTTTGATTAAGAGTCTACCAGCATTAAGTAATGGTGATTGTTCCACTCAAAGATGTCAGTAGCCGTTGACCAAGGTAGTTAAGGAATTTGGTTTAGCTGAAGTGGCTGTTTTTGTTTGCAAATGCAGCTTAGTACTGTTGCATACTGAACAAGATGAAAGCACTTTATCAATGTCTTTTGACAGAGAAAGCCAAAATACTAGTACTAACCTGGGTGGCCACAATGCAAAATCTGAATATACTCATGTTTTCAGGAAGTAGGAACAACTTTATGACCTTTGAAAATGATACCATCTTCCATCAACATTTCATCTCGATAAGGAAAATAAGGTTGCACTTCTGGCGGTACACACAATTGCTTTGAAGGCCATCCAACATTTATTTATTTTTATTTATTTAACATTTACCAGGAAAGTCAGACTTGGAACAAAGCCAATTTTTAGTGGAGGCCTGGGGAGAAATACTCCAGATGCATGGCTTTGTAATTATTTAATTAAATTATTAAATGACATTAATGAAATGGTTGAGCTTTTGCAAAACTGGAGCAGTCGTATGATCTCTCAGCTCATCTAGACTTGTGGCAAAAATTCCCTGCATCAAGCTATTCTGTAGTATTTCTGGGTGACCTAAATGAGGTATCAGCCAGATAAAGAAGTTTGCCCTTTGTGTTGACCATTTTGAAGTTGTACTTCTGCAATCTGAGCATCATTCTTTGTAGTCTTGCTGGAGCTGTATGCATAGGCATTGTTAAAATAGTAACTAGAGGTTGATCATCAGTCTCGATCTGGATAGCTCGGCCATAAATACAGCCATGGGACTTAGAACATGCAAACACAATAGCCAAAAGTTAATTTTCAATCTGAGCAAACTGCATTTCAGTTTGGGTAAGAGTTCTAGATGCATAGGCAACAGGTCTGCCCTCCTGAAGAATAACTGCACCAAGACCAAACTTTGAAGCACCACAAGAAAGAATTGCTGGTTGACTGACATCATAGCATGTCAATTTAGGTGGGTTGGCAATTCTCTGAGGTTGTCAAATGCTCTCTGGTGCCTTTCCAACCAAGACCAGGCAACATGTTTGCAAGTCAGTGCTCTCAAAGGTGCTAATAATTTACTGAAGTCAGGTATACACTTGCCTAAATAGTTAACCATACCAATTAAAAGCTGTTGTCTGGAGCTGGCATCTCAAGAATGGATGCTTCTTTGGATGGGTCAGGTCATAAACCAGTACTGTTGAATAAATTACCTACATATGTGACTTCTGGAAGCCTGAGTTTACACTTCAGAGGATTGAGCTTCAAGTTCACTTCATGCACTCTGTCCAGAACTTACTTTCCTGAAGTTCTCGTCATGCTCTGCTTCTCCATTGCCTCCAACCAGTAAATCATCCACAATAATGGTACATGGATAATCCAAAAAATGTGATACATTGCATGTTGAAAGACTTCACTTTGCGAAATTTATACAAAAAGGCATCCTGAGGAATCTGTATCTACCAAATGGAATAATGAATGTAGTCAGTAGTGAAAATTTGCGATCAAGCATCACTTGCCAAAATGCACTCTTTACATCCAAGACAGAAAAAACAGTGGCATTTGGCACTAGGGTAGTGACTTCCTTGACTGTATGCATAGGATGATGAGGTCTATTTAATGCTTTATTCAAGTCTCTTGGATCAATGCATATTCTGATTTTATCCAAGCTGTTCGTATGAGCAGCTACCATGGAAGACACCCACTCAGTTGGCTCTGTGACTGGACAAATCACACCTTGCAGCACCATCTTATCCAAATGAACCTTGACTTTGTTCTGCATAGCTATCAGAATTCCCCTTGCTGGTTTAACCACTGGACTGACCTCTGGGTCTATTTTCATGGAATACACAACTGCAAGTTTGCTTAACGTCATTGAAAACATCAGCATACTCTGAAAAAATAGCTTAGGTGAAGCTGGAATTAGGGCATGTGCTTATATGATGGACTTCTTTGGTAAAATAAAGCAGTTTCATTCTCAAACTGTCTCCAAGACCTAGCAATGACTGCACATGACTTCTGACTACATAGAACTTCAAGATGCAACTTCCCAGTCGAATAGCATGAAAGCATTACTGAGCCTTTGGTTTGAAGCTCTTCAACTCCATAAGCAACAAGCTTTGCACAATTAGCCAAATTAAGTTGCTCACCAGCTCTCACTTTATCAAATATTTCTGCAGACATAAATTTACACTTTGAACTAGTGTCTACTTTGAGCTCAGTGGGATTACCATTAATCAGGACAGTACAAAACACTTCATCCTTTGCCAACAAATCTACTGCATTAACTTTTTCACCAAACACTGGTATACCATCTACACAGAAAGTTGGGTTGCAGCTTTCTACATGATCAACTTGCTTTTTTGAGTGACCTTTCTTTATAACTGAATGAGGCTTGCTTGAGTTGCAAAACTTTTGAAAGTGGGTCCATTTTTTACACTTGTGGCACTGCTGACCAAATGTTAAGCACTTCTCTCTTTAAGGCTGATAGGCACCACAGTTATGACAGTTAACAATAAAACTTGACTTGGGTTTTGCTGATTCACCCTTCTACTGCACTGGGTATTGTCCATTTTACTGAGCTAGTTTTAGAACTTGCTGGAAAGTTACGGGTTCTCCCTGTGAAACCTGCAGGGGCTGCAGATGCCATGTGCTTAGGTCTCTTTCTGCCAGTCATGTGCTGCATGCTGTCTACATTTGCTCTAGAGCCTGCTGAAACTATGCTTTTATCATTTGCAAGCATACTTGTATGCCTGCTTTAAGTTCATTTATCATTTGCAAGCATACTTGTGTACCTGTTTTAAGTTCATTTAAAAAATCTCTATAGCTTTGCTCAACATTAAACCATGGTCACGAAGCAAAATCTTTCTCACTGCAGCATTACCACCACATATGAGCCTGCCCTTTATTAACTCGTCTTTCAAGTCACCAAATCTGTATGTCTTGGCTTTATTTCTCAGATCAGTGATATAAGCTGCAAAGGTTTCTCCTGGCTTTTAGTCTCTTGTATAAAATAGGTGCCTTTCTAATGTAACATTTGTATGGGGCTTAACATTTCTCTAAATTTACATTTCAAGCACTCAGGGACCTCTATTGAATTCAGCCAGTATAACATATCTGTCTTCCCCTCTCCTGCATATACTGCTGGTGCATACACAAATAAACCCCCTCTTTCAATGGCCTCAGACCCTGCTAAGTTAAGCAAAATGAATGCCTTTGTACGTGCATTGCGGTCTAAAAAAGCTGTTTGTATAAAGATGTCGTATTCCTGCTCAGATACTCTCCAATTCTCTGCAATATTATGGTCAAATACAAGTGGACTGGGTCTGCGAAATGTCTCTGCCATATCAACACATATTAGTGAAGGGCCTTGAAATTATGTAGGTACATACATACACACCACACACACATTTTATATATATATATATATATATATATATATATATATATATATATATATATATATATAATATATATATATATATATAGACATACACACAAAAATCACCCATTTTATATATATATATATATATATATATATATATATATATATAGCCAGAACTTAACTTTGCGAAACCACCCTTTATCAGTGTAAGAAACACTTCAAAATGATTGCACTTGCGAATGAACTGTATACAGCACACAAACTTTTCAAAATGGCTGTACTTTGCAATGCAACTCTGTACAGTGCAAGACACACACTGAAATGGCAGCACTCTGCGAATAAATGCACACAAGAAACTTTTCGAAATGGCTGTATTCTAACTGCACTTTGCAAAATAATTGTACTTGCACACAGTAAACTCTTCGGAATAAATGAATGTAATAAAGCAGCCACTGCAAACACTTTGCACACACTGACATACTTTGAACAACTCTAGTTATGCTTTGAATAGCTTCAGTCAATGCAAAATAGTAGCTCATGCAAAAACAGTCATTTACTGTGAAACATGCAGTCACCTTTATACTTATTTTGCTCTTTTATTGTACTCATTATGCCCTTTTGACCTCATTTATACTTTTGTGCTCGTTGTACTCTAAAGACGCTCATTTTACTTTTAACATGCTTGTTATGCAAACCCCAAGGTAACTCTAAACCCCTTATAAGCTTTTCTGATAATTTTCTTATCAAATATCGTGGTTAACATTTTGTTTAATAATCAATGTATTTTTGTGCTTTTTGTTTTATTAATGTCTGTGTGCTATTCGTTTGATTAATAATGCATTTTGTGCCTATGAATGCTTCGTATTGTTTTCTTTACAAAATAAATAATTTGTGCGAGTTCTAGTTACCTGAAGTTTGTCTCCGGCCCTTTTAATCATTTGAGCACTGTATTCAAACAGCCTGCTCAATATGCCTTCACCATCCACTCTGCACCTCGTGGCTTGTAGTTACTTTTAAATCCTAGTTCTGACACAGTGTCGCTGGTCTGGTCAGGACAAAACAGACGAAAAGTTGTGGGTTCGGTTCAAGCAGTTTTATTACATACAAACACATCCGGATTGAAGCTTAGTAACCGAAACAAACTTATAAAACAGACTACACACTCATATGCTCACACTCTGGCTGTTCTCTCAAAATGGCAGTGCTGTCTGCACATGCTCACTATTTATATGCACATGCCTACACTTGGAAATTCAAGTTACAACACATGCTCTGTCCTACAGTGGGTTTATAAATTGTGAGGAGCTTTTTGTCTTCAGATCTTAGACATCTGTTTGGGATGTAAAAGTTTAATAATGGCCTAACAGCGGGATGTGGATGATGTTGTACTACATTGTAATAAGTTGAGTGTACTGAAGGTGGAGTGGGAGTTTCAAGCCAATTTAGAAAATTTAGACATTACAGTGATGGGTTAAGCAGGGTTGAATTTATGGAAAACCTGGCAAATTTTGTTATAACAGCTTTCAAGTTTAAGGAAATTTGTAAATTAGTTGGAATTGGGGCCCATAATAGTGAGGGCAAGAGGTATGTTTAGGTTATGGTAGTTTTGGAAGATGAGGTCAGGAAATTTTTGTTCCTGTATAACATGCCTAGTTTTTGGTGGATTTTCTTAATAGCATATTGGATGTGGACGTCAAACATAAGATTATCACTTATGACTCCACATGATGAATCAACTAAATTTCAGTATTGATTGTGGAAAAGATCTTTAGCATTGTTTTATTAGAGCTGTGAGGTTTGTGGGTAAAAAGGAGCTTTTTTTGAGGGGGGGGGGTCAGTAGGAGTTTGGTACTGGCGAGCCAGATTTCTATGGATGTGAAAGCTTATTGGCTTATTTGCTGTAAGTGTGATAATGTGCTTGAAATGTAGATGATCATGAAATCACCTGCATAATGAATTATGGTCCCTTTGCAAAAGAATGTAAAGTTGTTGATACAGACATTAAATAGTAGTGGGCCAAGGATGGATCCCTGTGGCACACCTGTGGAGGTGATGCGGTATAGAGATGGAGCCTTGCCATTTTACTGCTTGTTGACTGAGGGGAATGACTGACCAACATTGGAAAGTTGTTTAAGGAATTTGGAATGAGAGACCATATCAAAAGTTTTGTTGACAGTGACCATAAAAGATAGTAAGGCAGAGGTGCTGTGGGTAGATCTAAAGCCATGTTGACTACATTATGTGCAAGATGGAGATCTTGTTGATGTACACATTTTTCTAGAATCTTAGAGGGGACAAGATTGCAATGTGACTTCAGTGGAGTTGCATCCCTTACGTAAAGGGATAGGTGACATTTTCCATAAGTTAGGGACATAGGGTTCCACTATGGATCTATTAATCAAGATACTAAGAGTATGCTATTGCCTCTGCTGCTAGTTTTAAATATTCTTTTTTTTTGGGGGGGGGGTTTGCCAGCTGATGTTGAGCAACGGAGCAAGGTTTTAGTTTTTGTAATTTATTTTATTAGAGATATAGGGATGGGCTAAAAGTTAAAGTGGGCATAGTTGGGTGCTAAGATATGAGAGAGGGGGTGGTTATACAAGTGTGACGGGGGATATGTATTGATCAGTGTTGGGGGGATTAACAGAAGTAGTGAGTTTGGATGGGGTAGTTGGATTTGCTGTTACGTTGGCTACGGATTCTATGAAGTATGTATTGAATTTGATGGATGTTTGATGAGGTGATATATCTGGGTATAGGCTGGGGTCATATTTATTTCCCGAGATGAGGAGTGATGATAGAGGATATTACGAAACAAATAAAGCACCTGGGTGACCCACTTTATCACGATAGAATTTATTGAACAAAAAATAAAAAGTAAGCGCTTTCGCAACCTCACGTTGCTTCATCAGACAATACTAGTATGAGTTAACACTGCTTAAATACATATAATAAATTACTCAATTTAAGGCTCAATTAAAATTTAAAGCAATATGTATGCATTTAGAAGAAGCAATGCAATGAAAGCAGCTGCATATAAAATCCATATAAATATGTACATATATGTGTATGTATATAAAAATATAAATATATAATATATGAACGTAATATTACTAAAACCATCTTAAAAAGCAATAAAATAAATGCTAAAATCTGAAACAAATGCAAGAATAAATAGTATAATTACAATTAATGTCCAAGATGCCTTGCCTTCAAAAAGGGAACTAGTGAAGTGGTACCGTTTAGACCTGGATATCTATCTGCATTCAATTTAATTATCCACCTTTGTTCATGTTCTTCAGTGAGGTTTTCTATATCCCCTCCCCCTGCTAGTTTTCTGTATATGCTGTAGTTCAAAAAAATTTAAATGAATGGGACTGGTTTGTATTCATAACATGATTAGCTAAAGCATTAGACTGTTTCTGGTTATTTATGTCCCTCATATGTTCCAAAATTCTGTCCTTTAGCATTCTATTGGTTTTGCCTATATAAAACGCTGAACATATTAGGCAAAAATGAAAATAAATAACATCCATACTTCTACAATCATAATATTGTTTGGTATGTAATGTGAAATGTCGAGTAGGATGAGTATATTCATTTTTACTATAAATATACTGGCAGGCACTGCAGTTTCTGCATGGAAAAGTACCCTGCCTTCTGGAGAGATTACTTACAAGGGGTTTCTCACCATTATAGAAATGTTGCTTCAGCGATGTATTATTCCTAATACTAAATTTTGGAACTTCACCAATATTTGTAATTAAACCAGGTACTTCTTGTAGTAGGGGCCAATTCTTCTTAACATCATCTATATACTGATTAATGTTACTTGCAAACGGGAATACTACTCTAAAATCATTTCTTGAAGTTACATCATTCTCAATTGTGCTTCGGGCAGTGTCTTCTGTGCTCATATATGGTCTACATCTCGTATGTCTTAATCTCCATGCATTGGATACAGTCTTGTCAATTTCTGTACCAGAGTAACCCCTATCTAAAAACTCAGTTTTAAGGTTATTACTCAATTACTGTAATATTGTTCTTTAGTTTGTTGGGAAGAACAACATATTCTTTCTACTCAAAACCCTTTTTTTGATCAGGTACTTTGGTATGTACGTTTTGTGGATGATGTCTTTATGTTATGGAGAGGCAATGCTATAGATATTACACGATTTGTTGATTACCTTCATACAACAACTGATTTTTTGAGATTTACCTTTCAATTCTCTGATGCACAAATTAATTTTCTTGATGTAAGTGTTTCCACAGATGCACTGAATAACCTTAAAACTTTGTTTTTAGATAGGGGTTACTCTGGTACAGAAATTGACAAGACTATATCCGATGCATGGAGATTAAGACATACGAGATGTAGACCATATATGAGCACAGAAGACACTGCCCGAAGCACAATTGAGAATGATGCAACTTCAAGAAATGATTTTAGAGTAGTATTCCAGTTTGCAAGTAACATTAATCAGTATATAGATGTTGTTAAGAAGAATTGGCACCTACTACAAGAAGTACCTGGTTTAATTACAAATATTGGTGAAGTTCCAAAATTTAGTTTTAGGAATAATACATCGCTGAAGCAACATTTCTATAATGGTGAGAAACCCCTTGTAACTAATCTCTCCAGAAGACAGGGTACTTTTCCATGCAGAAACTGCAGTGCCTGCCAGTATATTTATAGTAAAAATGAATATACTCATCCTACTCGACATTTCACATTACATACCAAACAATACTATGATTGTAGAAGTATGGATGTTATTTATTTTGGTTTTTGCCTAATATGTTCAGTGTTTTATATAGGCAAAACCAATAGAATGCAAAAGGACAGAATTTTGGAACATATGAGGGACATAAATAACCAGAAACAGTTGAATACTTTAGCTAATCATGTTATGAATACAAACCAGTCCCATTCATTTCAATTTTTTGTTCTACAGCATATACAGAGAACTAGCAGGGGAGGGGATATAGAAAACCTCACTTAAAAACATGAACAAAGGTGGATAATTAAATTGAATGCAGATAGATATCCAGGTCTAAACGGTACAACTTCACTAGTTCCCTTTTTGAAGGCAAGGCATCTTAGACATTAATTGTAATTATACTATTTATTCTTGCATTTGTTTCAGATTTTAGCATTCATTTTATTGCTTTTTAAGATGGTTTAGTAATATTATGTTCATATATTATATATTTATATTTTTATATACATACACGTATATGTACATATTTATATGGATTTTATATGCAGCTGCTTTCATTGCATCGCTTCTTCTAAATGCATACATATTGCTTTAAATTTTAATTGGGCCTTAAATTGAGTAATTTATTATATGTATTTAAGCAGTGTTAACTCGTACTAGTATTGTCTGATGAAGCAACGTGAGGTTGCGAAAGCGCTTACCTTTTATTTTTTGTTTTTGTTCAATAAATTCTATCGTGATAAAGTGCGTCACCCAGGTGCTTTATTTGTTTCGTAATATTTTCCGTTTTTTGCACCTTGGCTTACCTGCAGCTGTTTACTTTTCTTTTATATAGTGATGATAGAGGATCAGAATTTCTTGGGGTTGTTTTTATGGCTATATTGAATGTGAGAATAGTATGTTTTTTCTCAAGAGATTCGTCTTTTGGCCTGACTGCAATATTTGTCTAAATAGCTGTAAATTTTTGTCATTTTTATTCTTTATCCAGGTAGTCCATGCTTTGTCTCGATCCTACATTAGGATTTTGCATGACAGTGAGCCATGTAGCATGTTTATTTTTTTATTCTTTTTGTATGCTGTGAGGCTAATTTGTTAAGAATTCTAAGTCCTGTTGAAATACTCAACTGCCTCATTAAGGGGGGGGGGGTCTTTTTAGGATGGACCAGTCTATAATTTTCCAAGAATCAATGAATAATTAATTGTTGAATTTTTGAAGGCTGCATATGGTTTTGAACTTGTGTTGCTTTTTAAGTCGAGTGTTTGTCCTACAGGCAAAGGCAGGTAGGTGGTCACTTAAGAAATCAGGGAGTGTACCTGAGGATATAAAATTAGATGGATTACAAACCAATATCCAAGTCCAGGATGGATTGCTGGGTGTTAAGTTTTGCTATATCTAGTTAGAGTATTTATGAATGGAGTAAAACCACATAGGTTTATGCTATATATAAAGCAATGTGAAGATAGGGTCTGCCAGTCAATGTTCAGATCACCTAGGATAAGAGTTTCATTCTGTATTGTTTCAGATATCCAGGATAAACTATTTTCAAGAATGTTTTGTGTGTGGGGGTGGGGGTTGTATATAATGGCAATGCATATAGTCTTGGATGAATTAAGTTTTAGGAAAGTGCTAAGGATTTGGATTTCCAAATTCAGGAATAGTATTAGAGAAGGGGTCAAAGTCTTTGGGAAGACTAGGGGTATTCCACCAGCTTTTTTATGAGCTCTATCTACTCTAATAATGCTGGAACAAGGGGTAGAATTTCAGTATCTTACTTTAGGTTTTAGCCAAGTCTCTATTGTGACTAAGATGTTTGGGCTAAATTGCATTAGCCAAGCATGAAAGTCAGTGATTTTATTGCATATACTTCTAAGATTAAAAGTGATAAGGAAGTTATGTACTTAAGGTACGCACGTACCACAACGTTCCATCTGCGCTGTCCATTTTCAGACTTCCTCAACTTGTGGGTTTGGATCTGATCCCTCAGATCCAATTCGGCCATTGCAAAAGTTCGTGGCAATCAGAAAATTCTCGAGCTACTTCCTTACCCATAATGCACCAAGCCCAACTACTTCAGATCTTTTTTGCCAAGGAAAAGCAAAAAAAAGACACAATGCAGTCAGAGAGAGAAGACTATATTTGGAGCTATATACCAAGGAAGTAGCATGCTTAATACTCTCTTCCAAGAGTTTGTAGGGCAGGGGGTTGGTGGGAGGGGAGTTGAGGAAGGATGAAAATGAACACCACAGATAGAACATTATGCTAAGTACATAACTTATTTATCTAATGCTATCAATTTCCATTCTATCCTCAACTTATGGAACAGAGTCCATAACTACCAAATTCCCCAGGTTGACTCAAGGAAGGATATTTCTGAGCAACACTGAGCCAAATGATGCTCTTTCCCAGAGAACATATCCAATTTGTAATGAGTACCAAATCTATGGGGAGTAGCCCAAGATGCTGCTGCACAAATGTCATCTATGGAGGCTCTAGAATGCAAGACTGAGAAGTAGTCATGGCTCTAGAGGAATGAGCTCAATCATTTCGATAAGGTAATGTCCGATTTGTTGTATACATAACAAATGCAACCTGTAAGCCATCTGACTTGATTAGAATAATTTTGCTAAAAGGTTTCCCTAGTTTCATGTCAGAAAAGGAAACAAAATAACTGGTCAGGCTTCCTAATTTTCTGCTCTGTGTAGGTAAAAACATAATTGTCCGTGAACATCCAATAAATGTAATGAGTATTCACCTTTGTTAGAAAATATGGGGAAGAATACTGGCAAATTAATAGACTGATTTATATTAGCCTCGGAAACTACTTTAGAGAGAAAGGAAGTGTTAAGTTTGCAAAGTGATCCTGTCTTTCACAAAGATCAAGTAAGGCTGCTTCGAAGACCATGCCTGAATCTCCAAAATTCTTCTGGCAGAAGTAATGGTTGCTAGAAAAATAGTTTTTCAAGAAAGATACTTGGGGCTGCAGGTTCAAAGGGGATTGACTAAGATGCTGCAGTACAGGCTGCGGTCCCATGGAGGAGTAGGGTCCCTAAACAAGGGGGAGGGGTGAGAAGAAGAGTACCACACAAGAAGGTTTTGCATAGTCTATGGGAATTAACAGAAACACCATCACATCCTATGTGAAAAATTGATTTTGCTGCTAGCTGTACCTTCACCATGAAGGCGCTAGTTCCTCCTTTAAAAAATGCAGCTAAAAATTTAAGGGTACTAGGCAAGTGGGCTGAAAAGAGGTCAATATTTTGGCAGGCCCACTAAGCAAATCTTCTCCATTCGCTGTAGTATAGTTTACGTGTAGATGTTTTTTGGGAAGAAGAGTATCTGACAGACCAGAGAGGATAGCATAGGTTGTCTGGCTATTAATGGAACTGGAGAAGCAAGGTAGTAAAGCCTGAGGTTTGATATGTCTGGATGACTCATGCCTGTTGGACAGGAGGTTTGGAGTCTGACCAAGAGTCCGGTGCAATGAGGATAACTTGCTCTTCAAACAACGCAGCATTTTGTAGAAATTTGGAAATTTGTGGGACTGACAGGTAGGCATGAAGCAGACTGGAGGGCCAGTTGTGAAGTAGAGCATCCCTCGGTGATACCTCCTGTGTGAGGATCAGGGCAAAGTAGCTGCTGCATTTGTTTAGAGGAGAAGCAAAAAGATCATAGCAAGGCTGGCCCCACTGGTGAAAAACCATGTCCACCACAGTCTAGTTGAGAGACCATTTGTGAGGTAGAAGAATGCACCTGCTCAGCTTGTCTGCTATCACACTGGACTTCCCCAGAATGTGCATTTCAATGAGAAAGCAGTTGGATGAGATCGCCCATTGTCACACTCCAAGTGCTTCTCGGCACAGGGGGTAAATTTTGTCCCTCCTTATTTGTTGATGTAGTAAACAACTGACACGTCCATTTGAAATGCAGTTGTCCCCAAGGAGAGAGCTTCTGGAAAGGCCTGCAATGCTATCAGCACTGCTCTCATCTCTAGGATGTTGATATGAAAATTGGCCTCAGAGGACCAAGTGCCCTACCCCCACCCTAACTGGAAGAGTCCATGGTCACTGTGGCCTTGGGCTGAGGGGGAATGAACAGGTGGCCTTGTAGAACCTGTTGTGATTGGATCCACAACCTGAGATCTCCTGCAAATTTAAGTGATGCACATCAGGGTTGATAAAGTATTGACCATTGGGTGGCTACTATCCATTGTAGGATCCTCATGTAAAACCTAGCCAATGACACTAAAGGTATTGTCGATGGCATTGATCTTACTGCCTGAAGAACGAAATGGGCAGAAACTTTGGTACTGCAGATGATCTTCCTGACCTGTGTTCTTAAAATCTGAACTCTTAGAGGAGGCAATGAAGCAAACACTCATGTTGAACAGTGTGCCTATGAACTTCAAATTTTGAGTAGGTTCCAAATGAGACTTTTCATAGTTTATGGTTATCCTCAGATGACAGCACGTCTGAAGAACCTGATTTCTTGCCTCCATTACTTGATGCTTTCTCAGGATGGTAATGAGACAGTCATCTAAATATGGAAACACCTGGAATCCTTGCAGTCTCAAGTGAGCTGCTACTACTGCTATGCATTTGGTGAACACCTTGGGGGCTGTGGTGAGACCAAACTACACAGCTCCGAATTGATAATGACTGGCTCCTAGCCAGAAGTGGAAGTACCTTCTGGACCACTTGTTCATCTTTATGTGATAGTACACATCCTAAAGGTATAACAAGCACATCCAATTGTCCTTTCTCAGAAGTGGGAGAATGGACTGAACCATGAACATCTGAAACTTGGTGTGTCGAACTGATTTGTTCAAGTTGCTGAGATCAGAGACTGGTCTCCAGTTCCCTGTTTTCTTTGGCACTATAAAGAATCTTGAGTAAGTTCTGGATTCTATCTGGTCTGGTGGGACCTCTTGGATAACTTTTTCTAGCAGCTTTTGTAATTGAAATACTGGTTGTTCCTCTGACAGAGTGGAATATCAGGGAATTTCCTTGAGACTGGAGGTGAAAGGGAAAGGTGAAAAATGGGTCCAGAGGAGCATTTACAGAAGCTATACAATAAAGCTTCTGGAAATGTTTCTCTGGACCCATGTTGCGGTTATCTCTAGCTAGGCTCTCTGATGCAGGGAAAAAGGACCCCCCCAAATTGCTTCCAAAGAGGAACAATTAGGCCTCCTTTCAAGAGTGCTGCAACAGTATTAAAAATGAATCTATGGACCCTTGGGTCTGTGAGCCACCTCTGCAACTGGAGCTCCCCCCTCTACCCTTGGGGGTACCGCCTCCATGAGTCCTGGAAAGGACCCTGGGACTTTTTGAACCACATTTTCCCAGAACCTCACTGATCCCTAGAGAAGGATCTTTGAGGCATGGAAAAACATATGCACATGGCAGATGGAGCCTTTCTGACCTTTTCATACCTAAAGTCTGGGGCCAAACAAAGATGTTCCGTCAAAAGGGGGCACTGATGAACAAAGACTTGAAGGGTTCCACAAAATTACACAGGTACATCCAGGTATGCCTCCTTATGGAAACGTCAGAACCCACTGCCTTTTAGGTTCCTTCAGTTGCATGCTAAACTAACTTCATGGAAGAATTGGAAACTGATTGCAGGGTAGCCGACTGAGAAGTAACAGATGCCTGTACCTCATCAGAAGCTGCTCCTGAAAGGGTATAAAAGAGTTCCTTAAGCAGGTCTCTCTAACCTGGTGAAATGTGCCCAATAGCTCAGAGACCTCAAGGTGAAGGTCACTGAAGCACAGACATGGTTCCCAAAATCTGTCCATTGTACGAGACTCCTTGTTCGGTGGATAGACAGTGGAACTCTCTTTGGATAGTTTTCTTAGTGGCCACCACCATGACATCAACAGGCACACCTTTTGTCCAAATATATCTTCTGGTGCCATCAAAATTTTGTCTGGCCTCCAGGGAATTGGCTGAAATGGTGTCCAGGGCCTTCCAGGCCCTCCAAGACACCAAATCTATGAGGTCATCATCGGGCAGAGTCACCCAGGAGGTAGAGGGGCCAGTACCAAATGCCTCCAGGAATACAGACTCCTCAGACGAGATCAGGAGGTGACTGTGGGGACACTTCACCTTCAAAGTCTATCTTCTGTGACTGACTCCTTGGGAGATTTTAAGTGCTTCCTCTTGCACATTCTCTTCTTGGGGACCTCCTCAGTGGGATGCTCTGGGGAGATATCAGAAGAGGTGTGAACTCCCTACTGGGAAGCCTGGGGTTTTGGTACCAGCTGTCCCTGTGGAGAAGATACACGAGACTCCAAACAAAGAGTTGACAAGTCTGCAGGCTGAGGATCCAAGGTGAAGGGAACAGTCTTCATCATGGAAGCAGACAAGGCTCTTTCCATGACCTCAGAGGCAGATCCCACCCCTCAGACAGGAAAATGATGCCAGATCCATAAGGACAAGCCCTCTGACAGTAGTCCCTCCCCATTCTGAGGAAAGCTCCACCAAGGCTGAGTTTGTAGCCAAACTAACCCGTGAAGAGGCCCTGAGGTGTAGAGACGGATCTGAAAACTTCAGAGTCAACGGAGACTCCCTGGACCTGACAGGGTAGCCTCTGCTCCAAGAGTCCTCCAGATCCAAAATAACCGAAGAGCCTGGGCAGCCAAGTGCTCTGGATTGTGCAGAACGCTCCGCATTTGTGGTTGATTAAGCCCACTGTTCTGAATTGTGCAGCCGTTACTCCGAACACCTCTGTGCAACCCTTAGCATCTTAACAAAAAAACAGCTGCTGCACCACAGAGTGAGAATAAAACCTGATTTGATTAAACTCAGGGTAAAACAAGTTTACTGGTTAAGCTCTTTCTTCTGTATAATCCATTAAAGTTAAGGTAAAACAAGTTTAACGGTTAAGCGCTTTCGTCTGTACACAGACCAGTAAACTTGTTTTACCTTGACTAAATTATACAGACGAAAGTGCTTGGCCAATAAACTTGTTTTACCCTGAGTTTACCTTGAGTTTAATAAAGTCAGGTTTTTCTCTCGCAGTTGCCGTTTTTATGCTGTTTTCCGGTCGTTGGCACAATAGCATGTTGTGTATTCTGGTCCCAACTGGCAATTACTACTGCCAATATATTATTTTTTTTTTTTTAGTTGCCTTAAGTTATTTGTTGTCACCTGATTTTCTTATAGAGTTTTAGAAAATTACCTTAATGAACTGTGGCAGTAGAGGGGTGCAGCAGTTGTCCTATCTCTGGACACTATCTTTTGGTTCTTTTCAAACAAATCCAAAAAAGCAGCGACAAACCAATAATCCACAGAAAAGAAAATGCAGGCCAAAGGACTCCACAAAGAAGCAGCAATAAATCCACTTTATTTATACAACAGTAAAAGGTTAATGCTTTCGTCCCTGAAACAAACTAGGAACTTCATCAGACCAGGGATAAAGTGGATTTATTGCTTCTTCTTTGTGGAGTCCTTTGGCCTGCACTTGCTTATCTTTTGGTTCTTTCTTACCTTTGATTCTTTGTGTGTGGAGTCTGTGTGCCCTACCTGTACCTATGTGGATTTTCTGCATGCTGCAGTTTCCTCGGACAATCCACAGATCCACAAAGTGTGCAATGAAAAATGAATGCATGAATGAGTTGAACTACATATGGCACTCACTAACACAAAACAAAGGTCACTTCTTATGACATTTACCTTAGTTTGCAGTGATATTCTGGAAAAAACAGAGGACAAAGATCTGCATGCATTAAGAGGAAGGTGGTAGTACCAGAGAAATCAAAGGAAAGTGCATGTAAAGAAATGGTTTATAATGGCTGCGTAGGGGGTGGTAGACAGAAGTTAGTGATGTTCTTTTTCCCTTCTACAGATAAATCAAGAACAGCATATATCACTGCATGTTGATTTGTATGGCTAGGAGACATGATGGGTTACTTGCAGACTAATAGCGACATTTGTCATTTCTAAGTATAGGAAAGGATGGTGTGTAAATGCTGCACTGAAGGCAACATGGAGGGATAATTCTGCTGTCTGGAGCTGTGGAAAGGGCTAGGATGTGTGTCCCTTAAACAGTATACAAGTTCTATTTTATTGGTGATGTGGAAAAAGAACTGATGCTCTGAAAAGGACAAAAGAGGTAAAGGAATATTTTACTTGACTTTGCACTCAAGAAATGGGCAAGAGAAGTACGGCACATAGGCAAAGTGCACATGACTTATTTGCATGGAATTCTGGAAAGTACAGAGGGTTGTCAGCACACAATAGTAGAAAGACTACAGTATTTTAAAGGTGGAATTCACACTTTACTCTGATGGTTTTGGTACAGTCAGGATAAGAAGGTTAGGTTAGACTGCCCAGGTGAGAGGCCATCATGAAAAGTGTCAGATAAACAAAACAAGTCTTAAGTGCATGTTCTACTGTGGCAAACATAAGCAAACTTTTCCAGATATGCAGTGCAATTTATACGAATCAGATTAAGCCTCAATGATCAATGCGAAGTAATAGTTTAATATCCCTCTATGGCTGTATGATACATATGTTCTATACAAAGAGAATACTCTTACATGCAGAAAGGACTAGAAATGACAGCCAGATCTATATGATCAGGTCTGTCCTCAAGTTATAGTTATCATTTGCTTGCTTGGCTGATTCAGTTACCACATTATAAATGCAGATGAGAACAGAATGTTTGCCGATGAAAGCACTGCTTCTGCTACAAACCCTTCCATCAGCACAAAGTGTTTCTAATGTGAAAAGTAATTTATGTATTGCCATGACACTTGTGAAAGGTACTGCATAATTAATAAATAAAACATGCAAACTGTCAAAAGAGCCAGTTTTGCTGTCTTTCACAGGTTGTATCTGAGTAGTAAGTGCTGCGGATTTTTTTTGTGTGCGTCCGAGTCTGCGCGCATCTGAGTCTGCGTCTCTGCACATGTGTACATATATTTTGGTTGAAAGACCATGGCCAAGGTTCACTTTTCGCGCAGTGCAAAAATAGGGTGATCCACATTCTGACTGTCACACATTGCAATGGTCTGTGTTCCACACTGGCTTCTTAGCAGGTTGACACCTATGCGAAGAGCTCAGAGTGAGTTTCAGATCAGTGAATAGAGACATTCTCTGATCCAGTGCAGATGGACCCAGGCAGCTTGGATCCAAAAACTCCAAAACACAGCAGGGTGTATAAGGAGGAGCTTACAAAGGTGGGGAAGTGGAAGGTTGGATCTCCTGAACCAGAGGGGTAGGAGCTGATAGGACGGCTGAGATACTCTGTACCAAAATAATTTTTCTCACTAATCTCTCTCCATGTCTTCTTCCATAAGTCTCCTGAAAGCGCGAGTGGACACAACAGATGGGGATTTTGGTATCTCCAAAAAAAGAGAAGGTATCCTAAAGGGGACTGGGTCCACCAATGGAGAGTATCTGGTTCTCGGGAGAATGGAAATGTCAGGTGTGGAATCCAGTCTTCTGTGTTGGATCCAAAATTCTCTGGTATGAAGTTTAAGTCACTTTTAGCTTCAGATCTGAAGGCGGGGTTGGATCAGAGAGGTCCTTTTTCAATTTAGGATCAGAGGTGGAGGTCGGATCAAATGATCTAAGTTTTTTCTTTGTAGGATCTGAGGAAGTTGTTGGATCCAATAAAGATCTTTGCTTTGATTTGTCAGAATGTTTAGAAGTTGAAGTACATGAGGGGGAAGCTCCAGACAATGCCTCACTAAAAAGGGGAGGAAGTAATCCCTTCAAAATAAGTTCAACCAGAGCTCTGGGGTTGAAAGCATGATAGATGGCATAGGTTTCTTGCAAGTGAAGCAGACCCAAACAGTACACACAGTGTGTGGGCATCCAAAAATGGAATTTTGTGCCCACACTTCACACATTTTTCTTTAAACCCAGCCGGGTTTTTATCCGTCAGCTGTAGTTCAATGCTATATCGAACAATACAATACTAACAGGAAAAGGGAGAAAAATAGCACTCTACCAAAAGGCTACATAAAGTTCTTTTTTTTTTTTTAAGCAGAAAGAAGAAATACAAAATGATAAGCAAGAACTACTGTAAACATAGGCAAGAGAGAAATATACTATAGTATACAAAAGTATACAAGTACAATCAGGAAAGGGTAAGGAAGTACTAACAATGGAAGTACTAACAATAGCCAAAACTCTGCTAGATTTGAGAAAAATCAGATATCTAGAAATTTAGAATAAAAATTTGAAGAAAGGTAACAATGGAATGAAAAAAAGTACAGTTGTGTAAACTTACCATAAACGTAGATGTTCGAGTGTATTCACTGTTGCAGTCATCACATTTGGGTAATCTGCTTGCAGTAGCCCTCAGTCGGCCTGATTATCAAAGTCTTGGGTCCTGCATCGGTTGCAGTCTCATCTTCCATGACGTCAGGCAGTTAGGGGTATAAAAGCATGCAGTCGATGCCATTACATCAGTTTCTCTTGCCCCAGATGTCAGGTGCCCCGAATGGGAAGCAATTATACACATGGTTACACCCCCAACAAAAAAGCAAATACACCAAAAAGCTTTAAGCATAGTAAACAAGAATAAAGGTATAGTCAATAGAAGTCAGGGGGCTGGAGGGAGGGTAACCAGGACTGCAACAGTGAATACACTCGAGCATCTACATTTATGGCAAGTGTACACAACTGTACTATGTTCTTCGTGTTTCATTGTTGCAGTCATCACAATTGGGTAGATTCCCAAAGCTAAGGATGGGAGAGGGTAATTAGATAGCATTAGGACCAGCTATAAGGCCCTGCAAGACTGCAGTGGCAAAGCCAGCTCTGGATTTAGAAAAAACTGGCAAGTGGTAATGCTTGGTGAAGGTATGTACAGAACTCCAGGTAGCAGCTTCTAGGATGTCCCTGGTAGGGACACCTCTGAGAAAGGCTGTAGAGGTAGATGCAGCCCTGGTTGAATGTGGTCTTACTCCCTGTGGGGTAGGTTTTCCATGGTGCTTATAGCAGAAATGAATGTAATGGCCTATCCGCTTTGAAATGGCCCTACAGCAAATGCAACCAGCAGCTGTTCAGATTTCCTGAGAGGCTTAGTCCTGTCCAAGTAAAATCTAAGTTGTCTGTGCATGTCCAAGGAGTGCAGTATTCATTCCCCTTTGTTCTGTGGATTAGAAAAGAAGGTTGGCAAATGAATGGACTGATTAAGAGCCACACTGGTACTACCTTGGGCATGAAGGAGGGATAGGTCCTGAGGGACACCCTGTCAGCATGAAAGATGATGAAAGGCTCCACTGCCATGAGGGCCTGTAATTCAGATACCCTTCTTGCTGAAATGATGGCTAGAAGGAAGGCTGTTTTCCAAGAAAAGAATTTCAACTCTGCATTTGCAGCTGGCTCAAAGGGAGGTACAGTGAGCTTTTCCAATACAAAGTTAAGGTCCTAGGTTGGAGTAGGGGCTCTCCTGGGTGGTCTTAGGTTTTTGGGCCCTCTGAGGAATCGCTTCAGCAGTGGATGAGAGAAGAGGGGAGGTTCTGTGTTATAATGAGCTGAAATGGCCGAGGCGTGGATTTTAATGGTGGAAAAAGACAGGCCCTTGTGAAGCATCCCAGTTAAGTATTATAAAATCTGAGGTAACTTGGGCGCTGCTGTGCTCATCCCTTGAGATGAGTTCCAGGCACAGAATCTTTTCCATTTTTCAGCATAAGATTTTCTAGTACTAGGCCTCCTTGCCTCTAAAATGATATCCATCACAGGTTTACTGAAGGATGGTAAAGGAGAGATTATGTAATTAGCCAGGCTGTAAAGTTCAGTGTTAGAAGCTGAGGGTGCAGAATCTGGTTCTCCTGCTAAGACAACAGGGAAGGAGTCTGAGGCAGGTGCCATGGGGATAACCATGACACGCTGCACAGGAGGGGGTACCAGTGTTGGCGTGGCCAGTCTGGAGCAATCAAAATCATTCTTGGTTTGTCCTGTTTGATTTTTAGTAGTACTTTGGAGAACAGAGGTAGAGGGGGCAAGGCATAGACGGATAGTTTTTTCCAGCTAAAGAACAGAGCATCCACTTTCCAGTCGTGTTTGTGGGGAGTCCTTGTGCAAAATTTGTCCAATTGGTAGTTCTGGGGAGAGGCAAACAGGTCTATATCTGGGCTCCCCCATTTGCTTGTTAACATGTTGAAAATCCTTGGCTCCAGTTTCGACTCGTGTGGGTCCATGAGGTTTCTGCTTAGTCCGTCTGCCAGTGTATTTAATTTTCCTGGCAGGAATTGAGCTTGTAGGTGCACTTGGTAGCTCAAGGCTGTGTTCCACAATGCAATGGCTAGTCTGCAGAACGGGTAAGAATGTGTACCCCTCTGCTTGTTTATGTACCACATAACAGTGGTGTTGTCAGTCTTTACCATTAGTTGTCCTGGAAGAATGTGGTTCT
The DNA here is from genome assembly GCF_019279795.1 of Protopterus annectens. NCBI lineage: Eukaryota > Metazoa > Chordata > Ceratodontiformes > Protopteridae > Protopterus > Protopterus annectens. The sequence continues at coordinate 273,660,494 of NC_056745.1, forward strand.
TCAAGGCTGTCAGAGCATTCTGTACAGCTAACATTTCTTTTTGATTGATATGCAGGTGCATTTGACTTGGGTTCCACTTGCCCTAAATGCACTTCCCTGCCAGGTGAGCATGCATAGTCTGATGTGTCTGTTAGGGTTTGGGCGGCAGGGGGTGGGTGTGAAAAGTAGTCCCTTGTTTTGGTGGCAGGCCTCTGCCCAGCAAAGGAACTCTAGGCATAGGCAAGGTATGATAGGAATCATTGCTTCTAGATCCTGAGAATGTTGACACCATAGGCTTTTTAGATACTACTGTAGTTTCCTCATATGCAGTCTTGCATATGGAATTAGAGGAATGCAGAAGGCCATGAACCCCAAGGCTTGCAGAATTTGTCTTGCAGATAGCAGGGTTTTTGTGCAAAATGCAATAACTGGAGCTAGGCACTTTGTGAATACCCTGGGAGCAGTAGATAAGCCAAAGGGCAGTGCAGAGAACTGCATACAGCCTGCTTTGAAGCATAGGTATCTTCTGCAAGATTCCCCGATTGGGATGTGCAGGTATACTTCTTTTAAATCTAGTGTTGCCAACCAGGCATCTTAGCCTAGCATAGGAAGTAATTGGTGAAGAGTCAGCATCTTGAGTTTTGGAATCTTCAAAAAGTTGTTTAGACAGGTCCAGGATAGGATGCCATGAATCGTCTTTTCTGGTTACCAGGAAAAGGCTCGAGTAGAAACCTTGTCCCTTTTCCTCTTCTGGTACCAGTTGAATAGCCCCCATGCTTGAGAGAGAAAGTACTTGTTTTTGGGCCTCTGCCCACTGATTTGGGGGTAGGTCCGGGCACCCGCCTGGTGTTGGCAACGTGTGGAAGTGAAATCTGTATCCCTGGGACACTATATTGAAAAAGGGTCATACCCGAAAGCTTTGCGTCTCAAAGTTTTGTTCTCAGCATTCCTTGTGTGGATTCTTTACACTATATTTAAAACCCATTTGTCTGGGTAATGAGTTCCCAATTCTTTGCATGATGAGCAATCTTCCCCCCAAAGGGGCAGTCAGTTGACAAGTGCTTGGAAATGTTAAAAGGAAGTCATTGAGACAGTTTACCATAGGGGGGTGTCTTATTATTCACAGATTCGGAAGTGGAGGCCCCTCACTGCTTAGTCCTTTCTCTCCCCTGGGACTGAAACCTGGGTTTTTTGCTGTGTCTGGGTTTGGCTTGAGAAGACCTGGAAGGGGCTGGCAATGACCAATTCTTAGAGGGCCAGTGCCTACTAAATCTAGCAGGCTGAACTTGTAAGAAATCTTTAACAGTTTGCATAGATTTAGCTTTATCCTCCATCTTAAGAACTTTCTCAGCCTTGTTGCCAAACAGGCAGTCCTGATTTAAGGGAGCATTCAACAATTTAGCTTTAACATAAACAGGCAAAGATTGGTCCTTAAGCCAAGCATACCTTCTGAGCACAGACCCAGTAACCCTGCAAGAGGCCTCTAATGAATCAAAACCACATTGCAAAGTATGTTTTCCAACTTGTTCAGCAGAATGCATTAAATCCTGCAAGTCTTTATTTTCCACACAGTCATGAATCAACATCATTTTCTGTTTAAGCAATCCAATAACATTGTTGCTGATATTTTAACATATGAAACTGGCAGTAAATTAAAGCCCTAATGGCCAAGGTTGCAGAAGTGTAAAACCTTCTTACCCCATCTATCCAGCACCCTGGAGTCTCTATCAGAAGGGGAAGGATTTTTAGCAGTAGAAGCCTTAATGCCCTTGGGCCACTGTGAAATAGCCTTTGGATCCGCAATAGGATTTTTAAAAAGGAACTTGTGGGACTCGGGAACCCTGTAGTATCCATCAGGTTTTCTGCGAGCAGGAGGCAAGGAATCAGGGGCCAAACTAGATTCCGAAAAAGCATCAACAACAATGTCTACTACAGGAGGAATAGCTAAAGGCCTATGCTGAGGTAGGAGAAGGAAATCCCTAAGCGTCTTTTTTGAATCAGAAAAATCCTGGCTTTCCCAGTGGAAATGCTCCCTGTAAGGTTTCCCCAAAAGAAAAATCCTATGGAGGGGAAGCAGAGGGAATGGAGTCTTCTGCATCAGAATCTTCATAAGTAGTTAAGGGCAAATCCAGATCATCAAAAGAATCAGAAAAAACAGAATCCTGGTCAGAAGATTCATAATCAACTTCAGTCCTAGGCCTCTTAGAAAGGGCAGGGGGGGGGTTTGGCTACCCCTGACTAGAGTTATTAGGTCTTCAGCCATTCTTATTTGTTTTTTAGGCATAGAGGCCAGAGCATGTGGCTTGGGCATCGGTTTTTTAGGCATGGTTCGAGATTTAGGCCCAAGTAAAGAAGGAGGCGTCAGTTTAATATGCAAGTCCGTAGACCTGATACACCCTCAGAAGCAGATGCCTGCACAGCTGAGGGCTACCACAGCAGGGATAACCCACAGGTAATAACTGCAACAGTGAAACAAGAACATCTAGGCCTCCTTTCAGGAGTGCTGATAGGGCTGGCCAGAGAAAGACTCCCTGGAACCCTGGTTCTGCGGGCCACCTTTGCCTCTAGGACAACATCTTCCATTTGAACTATCCCCTCCAAGGAGAGTCTGCACCATGTGTGCCCTGGAAAGGCCTCTGGGACTTCTTGAATCATAACTTCTCACTCCTCCTATTCCTGGAATAGGCTCGTTGGGGAGCAGAAAAACTTATACGCACAGCAGACAGGGTCTTTCCATCTTTCTCACACCTGAACAGTTAAATTTGGGTTCGAACACAGATGATCTGTCAAAAGAAGCATTGACAAAGGAAGAAGAATGGCTTCACAAACTCACACAGGCACAGTCAAGCGTATTGTTGAAATGCAACACTTGAACCTGCAGACCTGGTCACCCCATCGGCTGCATGCGAAATAGCCTCATGGATGAATTTGAGATGGACTCCAAGGTAGATAATTGAGAGGCCACTTTCTTGGACTCCCTCAGCTACTGCTCCTGCTAAGGTTTCCAACAGCTCTTTGACCAGATCCTTCTGAAGCCTAGGAAAATGTGCCAAAAAGTTCAAGAACCTAATGGTAAAGGTTGATGATGTGCAAACTTGTTTCCCAAATCTGTCCATCACCCTCGACTCCCGGTTAGGAGAATGAACAGTGGAGCTTTCCTCAGCAAGCAAATTTTTAGTGGCAGCTGCTACAACCATAGCATCTACTGCTAATCATTTCACCCAGTGGTGCTGATCTTTTCCTTGGGAGTGGAAAGTATCTCATTTGGTCTCCGGGGAATTAGTTCTATCTAATCAGGGGCCTTCCAAGCCCGGTGAGTAATCAATTTAATAAGATGGTCAGTGGGAGGGGTCACCCAGGAAGTAGATGGGTTAACTCCAAAGGCTTGCAAATACACAGACTCCTCAGAGAAAGGTTCTTTAGACTTCCAGTTACCCCTCTGCTTCAGTATCTCCAGAATGTCTCCAAGGAGACGTCTTCCAGGAGTGACCAGGGGTGCCCTCCCCCTCATCAGAAGAAATCGTGTAAGAACAAACAATTGGACTCCTCTGAAGAGTCCATCACAGAGGATGCAGACTTTGAAGGACTTTTTTAGTGGGAATATCTGAAAAGAACTCTGAAGAGAGGTGACCCTTGGTTGGTATGTCTTGTACCCCTGGAGCTCCCTGTCCAGGTACAGAGTTGGCGGTAGCTTTGGGTAAGCCAGAGTCAAGGGGTGAGAATCTGGTAACACAGAAGCCACCAGGGAAAAAGCAGTGGCCACGGCTTCTCCATAGCTTGAAAGGCAGAACCCCCTGAGGAGGGATGGGAGCTTGAAACAGAGAAACTCGGAACCAGGGTCACACCCCACCCTGAGAGACCCACCTGCAGAGCCGGAGCCAAGGAAGGTCCAGCAGCCGGCACAGTTCTAATTGGCAAGGACAGCTCCAAATAAAAAACAGGAGTTAACTCAAACCCTCTGGACCAGATGGTGGAGGCCCAATCCCTGGGACCCATTGGTTCTGAAAGCACAGTCAGAGCCGAGCCCGGAACTGAAAACAAAGAAGTTATCAGTGCTAAGACCATGGGAGTCTGTGTGGATGGAGTACAGAGCTCTACAGCCTGTGAAGAGGTCAGAGGAGGAGAATATGTGGGGGTACTGGGAGGGAATTCCCCTGCCACAGGAGGAGAAAGCTGAGAAGATGGAGGAAGACCCCTAGTTGTCAAAATCTGATCCACCAACCTCACTATATCAAACTTTGGAAAGACTCCTGGTGGAGTGAACGGATAATCCAGAGGGGGACTCGGGTCTCTCTATGAAGGGGTTAGGAAAATGACCCAGAAAGGATGGAGAGAATGTAGTCCTGGGTGCAAAGAAAGATTCAGTCTTCGGCACTGGGCATAAGGCAAGAGCTGTGGGGCCATAGGAATGTTGGTACCAACTTGGTAACTAACATGGTCAGTGCCAACATAGGAGGAGATGTCGGAGTTGTGGTCGGTGTCGATGGCACTGAGGTAGAGGTTGGTGCCAAGGACTCAGTACATTCTGAAATCTTTGGAACCTTAGATCTCAGTTCTGATAAGGAACCAGCTGAAGGGTGTTGGTCATTTAGATGTTGGTGCCGATGGAGATGTCAGCACCAAACAAGTAGATTTTGTGTCACAGGCCCGAGGAGATTGGTCAGCCTTGGACAATGTTTCCTCAAAAGAGGCCTTAAGAAGCCCTTTAAGGATTATTTCTACACTCCACCAGGACTCTGTTACTGAAGCCCTGGCAGATAGAGCACTTTGTATCAAGATGAGAAAGACCCAAGCAATATACACATTTTTCATGACTGTTCGAATTAGGCATTTTTCGGCCACAGTCTAAACATTGTTTAAACCCAGTGGTTGACTGATTCATGTGACATTTTAAGAGATCAAGAAACACAATCACTCATTTTAGAAAAGGGAGAAACCTACCAACGATGGTAGGAGAGATTGTCAACCGTAAAAGGAAAAAAGAAGAGAGGGCAAACTATCAACTATGGTAGGCAAGAAGTACCCAAGGGTACAGGTTAAGAAAGAATGAACACTGACACGAACAAAAAAAAGAGTAGACGAGGATTAAATATTTCTAAGTATACTAAGTGAGATAAATAGTCAGAAAAATGTATTAACCTATAAAATATACTTAGCTGTGAGAGGCTGAGAGAGTATTGGCTGAAGCGTCTTTTCTACAAGAGCAGCAAATGAGATCTGAGGTAATGTAGAGAGGGGTGTTATGGGTAGACTACCAGCGTGAGAGATTTTTTGGCTGGCACGAGTTATACAAAGGCCACATTAGTTCCAAGGATCGGAACAGTAACCCATCAGTCGAGAAAACATGAAGACCGACATCAGATTGCAACTTACAAAGTAGCAGTAATGCTGACATCACGTTTATGAACTGAAACTCACCTTAAAATACATCAGTATGGCATTTGCTAATATGCATACTGGACTGACAAGGACAACCTGTTGTTATGGCTAACTATAATGGGATGCAGTCCATTTTCAGGTCCGAAGTTGTACAGATTGCAGGCAATGATGTGACACATCATCATATATATCACCATTGAAGCATCCTACTGTGACAGAGGTAAGAACCTTTGAAAAAGCCTCAGTCTAGAACCTTTGGAAAAAGCCTCAGTCTAGAAATCAACATACAGAGTCCAGAAGATAAGATATATGATTGCACTCTAAGTCCCTGATGGCAAGAAAAGGTTTTTTTCCCATCTCTTACATAAAACAAAAAAATGCAGAAGTAGAACCCATTTTCCTTTCTCCGAAGGAAGGACAGCCTGCACATTTGTGGAGTACAGTCTGGGCCTTTTGTATCAATTCTGAGGAGACAACAGATAAGTTCTTAAACATATCAGCTGCTCTATGAGAGGACTCTCCATAACTGATCATTGGACAGGTTTCATCCTTATCCACCAACAAGAATCTGGTAGTTTAAGGTCACACATGTAGGGATACAAACAGCCTAATACTGAAGCATACTGTGACATCAGACAGCAGCTCCACAAGTAGCCCTCATCTCTAGATGTTGCCACTTTACTGCCCCCCCCCACTACCAAGTGCCTTCTTGAAAATTAAGAAAAGATATTTTTTCTAAGTCATTTTTCTGACTCCTCCCATGCCATGGTTACTGATTGAGCCTCCACCACTGCCTGTTAATTCTCCTATCCTTTGGTTGACAGCAATAAGTGGGGTAGCCATCACACAGGCATTTCTGTTGTGGTCTTAACCCTACCTCCAGTACTTGGCACAGGCATCCCACATGACTGCAGGGATGCCTTATACCCTCCCCTGGAATGTGTGTACACTCCCATACAGATGTGCACAGAAGAGTTACCATCACTAGCATGGGATGGCCAACCCTGCACCCTACCTGACCTCTGGCCATTGCTGTTGTGTAGATTTCCTTCTGCAAAACTGGCTGGCCAGGAACACCAACGCTTTCTCTCAAGGATAGGTGAGCCGGCATATAGTCACTCACTCCCACCCTCCACTGCCAGCACTTCCAGCACCCAAACCACTAAAACTCAGTATGTCTGGATTGTAGTTAAGGATTTACTCCTCTATGCCACAGACCCAGGCCATAACAATGAGATTTGTCTCAGATTATACTAAACTCTCTACTACAACCTCCAACCTCCTCTTATATCTCAAACCACCCATTTAACAATACACCTACTTCATGAACTATCAAAATGGGGTGATGTACACCCTAACCCAGGACCCACAAGCAAAGCATCCCCCAACCAACCAGTCACTAACCAAGACCTATACATAATCACAAGAAACACAGTGTCTAATAAAATTAATAAAATAACTGAACTGTTGCCTGGATCTCAAAGACTCCCTTCGACAAAATAGCCAAAATAACCAAAATGTATGTAGAAAGGGGAGTCAAAAATAGTAAAAAATAGTCCGTTGTAAATAAATATTTATTGTTAAAAAACACAACAATAGATATGCAGTAAATTAAGTAAAAAGCGCTTACTGCGGAGCTTCTCTCCCTCCCATTTCATCACAACATGATACTTGTTTAAATAGAGTAAAAAAAAAAAAAAAAAACAGTTTAAACACATTTCAAAACTAATTACAGAGGCTCAAACATCAGTGCTTTTTAAAATAATATAAAAAAATGAATAACTTCATGTTTTCTAAAACATAAAAGCTTTTTTAAAAGGAGTTACAAGTGTGATGCATAAAGCACACATAGCATAAACTATTCAAGCATCTGCAACACAAACATGTTGAAAGCGTTACTGTTATGTCATCAAACTATCAACCTCATCAGCTCATGATTAATATTGCTATTGCTAGACTAGAATATGGGGATACAGATCTCGTTCTACTCACAATAATATTTGCTAACATAATCCATTGACCACAAGCGTTAAACGTCGTGTCTCAAAACATATAAAACAAAAAATTATGTTCATTGCACACACAGCAGGTCACACCTCAACTTTGTAGACTAGCAAGACGACTAGATCTCATGTTATATTAATTGCGCGTTATTTAAGCCTCAGAGGGTAATAACAATGAACTAATAAACAAATGTCAACCAGTTACCATCCACAAAACAATTGTTGGTTCGGTCTCTACTGTCTGTTAGAAGACAAAGCACAACTCACCAGAACATTGTGGAGAAGTAATATCCTTAGGCTAACTTCAATGTCAACCCATCAAACCACAAGGAACAAAAAGAACATCAAAAGTTGAGTGGAATAGCTACAGGGGACGGCGGTGGAGAGTAAAACATATCCCAACCAACAACTATAATAAGCAGATGGAATGTAAAAGATAATCCCTCCTGTGCTTTAAGAGTGTGAACTGCACAACCAATGGAAATAGTCTATGTATAAAAAAAGATCAAACCAACTACTACTATTGCTGAAAAGACATAATAATAACAGCGATAAAATAAAAATAAAAATAACAGCTAACACTGAGTAAATATGAATGCACACAGCAGACAGCATGGAGGCATTCCAGCACGAAAAAAAACAAAACAAAACAAAGTGTCAAAGTAATAAACATATCTATTTTGATGTAGGGCATATATATTCAATATAAACAAATGTCGAAGATCAATCTAGATCATCAATCTAACAGTACAGCAGGTCAGCGAGGAGTCAAAGAGGAAAGTCAAAAAGACCTGAACCAAGGTTCTAGAACCATGGAAAGTTCACCAACAGAACAAGAGAAAGTAAAGAAAAGAGAAAAAAGGGAAAAAAATAAATAAAAAAAAAAAATATACTACCTCAAAATAATAAACTTCTATAGTTCTCTCGGTATTTAATAATTCTTACCTAATATTAGAAACTCTACTGTAGTGTAGTGTTTCACAGTTATGGTAGACCTGAGATGTTAAGATATGTCAACCATCTTCTATGGCAGAAAATGTCAATGTTAGTTTAATAAGGATGAAAACTTGAAAATCTGGCTGATCTAAAGTCCTTTATAAGGGTCTACTATTCAGAATGGGTTTTAAAGATAGCCACTGATTAATCCTCCTGGGCAAAATTGAGCTCAGTAGTACAAGTATTTTTTTTTCCAAACATGCTAGATCGTTCACCACATCCCTCCTCCAGCACTTGCAACACCTTGAGCGTGAAATAATAATGATGTGTTTTTTTCCTAATGTCATAGAGATGGTTGTATAACCTATCTCTGAGTCTAATAAACCAAGTTTGTAGTATTACAATTGTAAAAAATTTTTGGATGGAACACACAGAGACCATCATATGGCATCTCCCACAAGGAAAAGTGCCTTTCCTGTTGGGTATCAAAACCTTACTAGGATGATTGTACTTGTCTGTACACAGTATCTGTTTAAGATTACTGCTGTTCCTGTAGCTGAAAATCCAGCTATCTGTGTAGTACTTGGATCCATATTTAAGATGTTCCAGTTTTTTTTATTATATTTTGAATATTGAACACATCACTCGTGTATTTAAGTGTGAAAGATATAGTAGCAGAATCAACATGTCTTCTCTTGTTACTGCGTAGTGGTCCATATGAATTATGTACATGAATATGCTTAGTGGTGGGTGTACCTGATACTTATAGATACTTATGATCCGTTATAGATAGTTTGATTGAATAGTTTATGCTATGTTATGTGCTTTATGCATCACACTTGTAAATCCTTTTAAAAGCTTTTATGTTTGTGAAACATGAGTTATATTTCTTTTTTTTTTATATATATTAAACTGCACTGATGTTTGAGCCTCTGTAATTATGCTTAATGTTCCCGGCTATCATGTTTGAAATGTGATTACTGCAATTTCATCTATTGTGTTTTAGTCTAATAAATATTTTGTCTAATAAAATTACTGAATTTCAAGCCTGGCTAGCTCATAGTTCCCCAGACATCGTAGGAGTATCAGAAACCTGGCTAAAACCTCACATAGCTGACAATCAACTCCTCATATCAGGGTACACCATGATTCACAAAGACAGACTTAAAGGCAGTGGCATACACTAATATAATGCGACTCAATTTTACCCTCTTTCAAAAACTGGTTTCCCCTTTTAACAACCTAGTACTCAAAATTCTTTCACAAATAGAAATGAAAATATATGCATCATCATGCTCTATATTCCCCCTGGAAACAATATTCCAGCCCTAGAAGATTTTCTATCCTGGGTAAACCATAACATCCCCTATGAAACTATCATTCTCTGTGACACCAACATAAACTGGCAAAGAGTAATCTCAGATTCCCCTCTAAACAGCATTAACCTACACAGCTCATTACAACCCCAACTCGCTCCCCTACACCCCAAACTGAAACTATCATACTGGATCCTTGTAACTCACCCACTCAAACAGTTGTATCCTCCCCAACACTAAGCGATCACTGGCCAGCTTTTACCCATAGATGCCACTTACATATTCCCAAAGCCCATATTTCTAGGACGTCAAGAAATCTTACCAAATTCAACCTTGAAACTTTCATAAACTCCCTAAATCCCACTGGTCCCCCTTAAAACACTTCCTCTAGACAATGCTGTTGACTATTTCAATAAACTCTTCCTTGACACACAATAGCCTAGCCCAAATATGTACTAAAAGAAAAAAAAAACAACGTTCTTTGGCTAACGAAAGAAACTAGACAAACCCTTCTCTCTAGAGATAAAGCCTGAAAACAATGGCAAAAAAAGTAAAAACCCAAACCAGGAACTTATCTACAAGTAGCTTCATAATAAAACCCAAAAGCTAGTTATAAACAATTACAAAAAAAAAAAAACATTTCTCCATACAGCTATCCAGCCAAAGTCATAATCCAAAAGTTCTGGAAATGTGTCACAACCCTACTAACTCCAAATACCATGCAAATCCCATCCCCTTCACCAGATGATGAGCCGCAGCAAATTGCCCAAATGTTCAATGCACACTATCTCTACCATTCAAATCCTGCTCAATAACCCCTCTTCAACAGCTATCCATAACTCCCAACCCCCTACAAGGCCCATCCAAGAAATCATCATCTCTCCCCCCCCCCAAAATCTGACAGATCAACTTAGCACCACTCAATCTACCCCACCTTTTTCTCTACAACCAGTAGAGACCTCACTAGTACTTAAACTTCTCAAAAGAACTAAGACCCTGCTCTCTCTCTGCTGATAATTTACCTCCAGAATTTCTACAACTCGGAGCCCCCACAATTGTCTACCATGTAAGCATATTAATACATTGATCCATCACAGAATCATATGTCCCCTTACTGTGGAAAAAATCAATTATCACCCCACTACACAAAGGTGGCAACACCTTTGATCTCACAAACTACAGACCTCTCTCTATTCTCTCCCCATTATCAAAAATCTTAGAAAAATATATACATACCCAACTCCTACAGTACCTCCTAAACCACAACCTACTCTCCAACACCCATCATGGATTTCACCCAGTCCACAGCACCACTACAGCCCTACTATCATTCACAGATACTATTTCAAAGCCTTGGATGCAGACCTTATTACTTCTGTAATCCTATTAGATTTATCCAAGGCTTTTGACACAGTGTCACACACCAAATTACTGCAAAAATTACAATCAACAGGCTGCTCCCCTAACGCACTTACTTGGTTTTCAAGCTATCTACTAAATAGGAAACAGGCTGTAAAATGGCAAACTAAACTCTCAGACCATCTTGACAATAACACAGGAGTTCCCCAAGGCTTAATTCTAGGACCACTTCTGTAATATATTCATAAACCATCTCCATAAAGCATGCCTACAAAGCACCCTTGTCCAGTACATCAATGACTCCACCATAATCTCAACCTCCAGTAACTTATCCAACCTACAAAAGGATCACACAAACCACTTTCACATCCAGTGAAATGTGGTCAACTGATGCCCAATTATTGAACCCCCAAAAATCAAAACTCCTATTTTCATCAAAAACACTAGGCTCAGACTTCAAAATTCTCTCTCAAAACACAGTAATAGAACAGGTCAAAACAGCAAACTACTAGGAATTACGAATGATGACAAACTCGCTTCCGAATCGCAAATTCTGAACGCTATAAAAAAGATCCACTTCAAACTAGGTAAACTCTACAGTCATATACTATACCTAGATAAACCTACAAAAATAAAGATCGCAAACGCTCTTAATTCTGTCCCTCCTCTATGGGAGACCAATTTTCAGACATCACTGATAAAGAAACTCTGATCATGTTACTACAAAATAGCAAAATTCGCCTCAGGTATGTTGAACAGATTACATCATTATCAAGCCACCTCAGAAATAAACTAGCTCGAATTTCCTCACCATTTACACTACACACAGCTCACCCTTACTCATAAACTAATTTACAAACCTTTCAACTGCCCATCACTCCAATCTATCCTACAAAGCTATGTGCCAACATGTAACCTTTTCTCCTCACATAAGCAACTTCTATGCATGTCCAAATCCAACAAGAATGCTGTTCAGACCCCATATTCTTACAAGATCACTAAACTCTGGAACAACCTACTCCCTCTCTTTACTCAACTAGACTCCTTAAATACTTTTAAAACTAAAGTCTTATTATTGTAATCACTTCTTTACCTGCTTAAATCATCCAGAACCTCCTTAATTATATTACCACCAGCCCTAACCTTTACCACTACACTTCCCTTTCTCTTACTGTGCAAGCAATTTATCTTGCACTTCCATCAATTCATCCTTTTAAAGTCCCGCACTTCCAAATTACCATGTCTAAGCCACAGTCCTTTTTCACCTCTGTGTCGTCAACTACACTGAACTGTCTACCTCATCCCTATCCTCTTGTAATTCAAATATGATACAGGCCGATTATATCTGCATTGTATTTCGAACTTACACCATTTGTTACCTAACCATAAAATTGATGTCTGTCAATATTCTGTATTAACTGTGAAATTGGTTTGTCAACATTCTATGTATTAGTTCTGTCTATTGTATTTAATAGTTTAACATCTACATGTGAATTCCTTTTTTTCTTGCTTGCTTGTTACATTATGTTTTGAGCCCCCCCCTCCCCAGCCTCCACTGAAAATGGGCCTTTGATCCAGTGGACTTTCCTGGTCAACAAATGTCAATCAATAAATAAATAAAAACAAACTCTTAAAAAAGAAACCCTGTTGATTTTTAAAGTATGGTACTTTGGAGCCTCAGGGACTCAAAGAATGTAATTGGAAGTATGTGAATTGAATTATATGCTTAATTGATTAATTTTGTGCAATATACTGTACATAAGCAAACAGTATTTTGTAATATTTTTACTCTTGGTAGGCTGTGTAAGCCAGGGCACTAAGTGTTTCATTAAATTTGCTTACTTCTTGGATCAATGGTATTTTAATAAATAAATACATACCAGACTTCACAAGACCATCAACATCCGATGCTGGCTGGAAAAGCAACTCACCTACAAAAGGAGGTATTCATGATACAAAGACAGTCCATCACAGACCAAGTGACAGTAACAAATAAAAAAGTTATGTATATATCATATTGTTAGAGCAGGGTGATCTGCGGTCATCTACTTTAACATTCAGGACTTCGCCTCAGACTCAAATCAGCTGGAGACTTTACCCATATTGCAAACTCTTCCCAAAATCCCATGATGCTCTGTCCTCCCTTTTGGTCTAGAGATACAAGATGATACCCTAGACATAGGGATCGGAGACCCAATAACTGACAGCATAATACAAAACTAAAAAACTGAATCATTCTCACCTTCCCCAGGGCTTAAATTACACAGGTAGGGGTAAAGATGGGGTGTGTTGAAGAGCAAGGCCACAGATCACCCAGATCTATCATTATGGTATGTACATATCTTGTATCCAAGATGATCTTGCCTATCCTCTTTAAGCATCAAGACAGTTTCTTGCTCAGCCTCCTGGATGGAAGCAAGAAAGGATCCAATGGGTGGCTGTAGTCCCAAAGGAAGACCTAAAGCCTTGACAGGGCAGTTTATAAAATCGTGAGAATGTATAAAAGCCCATGTCTCAACTGTATGAATCATATTTAAGTGTTTTTAAACAAAGTTTGAGGATAACACTGTTCCAAATAAATGAGCATTCGGTTTAGTTGGTAGAAGCCAGTCATATTTCTCATAACAAAACGTTATACATTTTGATAATCTTGCGAAATAAGGTAACCCTGGAAACCTTAGCTCCAAGCTTATTTAGAACATATAAATGGAGGATTTTCTGGTTGACTCTGTTCTAAATAAAATGGGAATGTTACCTCCTATGAACATCCAAGCAATGTAAAAGGCATTCTCTGAATATTGTGGAAACAGCATAAGCAAATGAATTCACAGAAGTTGGATTTGGTGACTACTTTGGATTCAAATGTAGCATTAGTTTGCATGGAAACACTGTTTGTGAAAAGGAAGGTAAAGGAGGTTGTACGCACAGGCTTTGAATCTTAAGATATCCTTCTTCCTGAAGTAATAGCAACTAAACTGTGTGAATGAAGTTACTGTACCACTATTTTCCTGGGCTGTGCTATGACAAATGTGCCTTGGACCCTGATATTGGATTCAACTTGAAAAACAGTCCTCTAACATCTGGGAAGTACTGTTCTTGGGCTTGTGGAATATGCAAGACAGTACTGGAGTTACATATGGTAGTAGAAAGTATGTGTCATAATAATTATCCTGTTCCTCCCAACATCTATTCCCTGGACTACACACCCTAGTATTAACCTGTGCCTGGGTGCATCTGGTTGCATGTGGCATCAGTCTGCAGCATATTCTATGGTGATGTGAAAGTCTGAGCCACAGTTCTGTGTTGAACCAAGGAATAAAAATGGTCCTGTATGGCCTTCATGCACCACCATCCTATTGCAGCCACAATGTATTCATACACAGTAGCGACTCCAAATTCTCCCAATAATGAAGTGGAGCTTGTTCCTTCTTTTTCTTTCTTATCCTTCATGGGGGAATAAAAAGGAGTGGGTGGGATGTCTAATGAAAAATACCACCTTGGACAATATCTACATTTTGATTAACTGTGGACAGCTAAGGAATGACAGGTACAGTTTCTTCCATCTTCCCATTTTCTTCCTCAGTTCCTCCATCAGCATTTGGAGACAGGCTAGTACCAGTCTATCCACTGATCACTGCCACAGAAATTTACATCCAGAGATATGTGCACTGCTGTGTCAGCTGACAAACGTCAATTTCCTAAATATCAAGAAAGCTGAAATAATTCCTGGATTAAACAAAAGAAGACAGTCTTTGCTCTATTCACCCAGAACAACATTGTTACAGATAACCTCTTCAAGACCTTCAGGTACTTTGGTATAAGGGGCGCTCAGCCATAGAACACAACTGTCTGAAAACCATGCTGTTAATCTACGTATGAAGTTTCATATTTGACCACACATTCTTGCAGTGTTTTCTTTAAATAACTAGCAAAACAGTATAAATGAAAGGTAGTGGGGGATAGCAGGCATCTCCTGTCTGGTATCCCTTCTTAGTTTAATTTTTTGCATATAGGATTCCATTTACTTGTATTCAAGCTGTGGAATGCATATAAAACAACTTACACTAGGAGCTGTTATCGATGGGAAAGTTAAATTGGGTCATTGCTTGCCAAATAAAAGGTCCTTCTGATAGAGACAAATATCTTATGATCAAGACTCCTGCCATTAAATTACGTTTTTGACACATAGCTTGATTGTTTAGCCAATTTCCTACTGCATCTGGACCTCCTTGCCTTCCTTTAACAAATCCCAGGGTGCTCTTTTCCACCAATACCAGAAGGACCTGATCCAGGCACCATACTAACATTTTTGTGAATATCCTAAGGTCAGTGCCAAGTAGGAATACTGGGTGGCAATCCCCTGCCACCAATGGATCTTTGTTAGGTTTGGGGAGCATAATTAATTTCTTATATAACAATACTTTCCTCTAGAGTATGGCAAGTAAACTTAGCATCACAATAGATGTTTGAACTATCACTGCTGTAATGGCCTTAGTTACATGGGTAGATTACCATAGCTCATGCTAACTGGGAGGAGGAAGAATGAGGGCCCAGGAGCCCCAGAAAACTGGCCCTAGGAAAACCTGTCACAGACCTGGAAAAGGAATCTAATTTGCAGTACTTTGTATGCACTAATGACCAAGTTACTGCTTTTAGAATATTTCCACAATCCAGCCTTTCCAAACAGCCACTGGTGAAGCCATGGCCCTGGTCAAATGAGCCTTGACTCTAACTGGAATTAGGAGCAACAAAAACTAAAAGCACAACACAACCATTTGGAAATAGCCTGTATTGGCACGGTTTGTCCTTTCTTCTTACCTTCACAAGAGATAACGGAGCAGAAGTTCTGAAAGATTTGTTCAGTCAAGACAGTACCAGGGTTGTCTGTGGACTTGCAAGGCATGCGGTATCCTTTCTCCCTCAGTTTTAGGTTGATTGAAAGCAAACTCGGATACAACTCGGCATAAAGGAAGAAGTTAGTTTAAAACCCTATTTTAGCGGAAAATTAGGTTGACCCACCATGAGAGTTTGCGGCTCCAATACTCCTCTTGCAGAGGGGTCAGAGCAATAAGGCTGTTTTCCATGTCAAGGACCTCAAGCTGCATGGAGAGCTGGTTCAAAAGGAGCAAAAGTTAGTTCTTCTAACACAAAATTAAGATCTCAAGGAGGAGTTGCTTGTTTCCTAGGAGGCTTTGTATGCAACAACCATTTCAAAAACATTTTCACATGAGACCGCATTGAAAGAAGGAGATCCATGGGCAGACATGCTGAAATGACTGACAAATGAACCTTGACAGAGGAGCACGACAGGCTATAGATGACAAATAATGCAGAACCAGAGAGAAAGACTAGCCCCGAAAGGGTGCAGAAATTTTTCTTGGCATCAACTATAAAACCAGTTCCATTTGCCAATATGATTTTTTTTCTTAGCAAGTTTTCTCATTTCCATTAATACCTGCTGCACATCCTTAGAAAATAGAATCTTGATACTTTTTAGGCATCTATCATCAAGGCTGTTAGTTGCAGTAGTTTGAGGATGATATGTATCAAACACTCCTTGTCCTGTGTAAGTAGGTCAAGTCTGAGGAAGCTTGTGGTTATAGTCCTTGGCCATGTCCATCAGAATGTAGAAACACTGCTATCTAGGCCAGAAGGGAGTCACCAGAATGGTGGAAAATGGTGGAAAAGCATACATTCCTATCCAAGGAAAAGAAAAAGCATCTGTTGTCTAGGCCTTTTAGCATGGAGTTTTGGGGAAAAATGTTGCCAACTAACTGTTGTGAGTGGATGCAAAAAGACATATTTGAGGTGTTCCCCACAATTGGTTCTATTCCTGAAGACCCCAGATTCAATTTCCAGTCCTGAGACTATATTCCTTCACAGCTTCCCTGCCATACAGATTTGCTGTGGTGGTATGTTAAGATGCATGTAGAAGCAGATTGTGCTGAAGCGCTATACCGCAGGCTACAATGGATACGTTTCCTCCTTTTTATGTAACATATTACTGTGGCATTTTCTGTTCACACTTCTAGTTGTCCTTGGGATCATAAATGAAAGTGTTGAGAGCATGTATAAGTGCTAATAGTTTTATATTTGTGTTTTAATCCATCTTTTCCCTTCCTAAGACCATGCACTTTTATCCCTGTAGACACTGCTCTCCAAGTAAAGTATGTGACATCAGTTGTTGCACACTATGCTGGAGCTGGAAGGGAATATGGGAGACCAGGATACTGAAACAAAAATTGGTCTCTCCAAAGAAGCTCTCTTTACAAGCCCCAAATTTGGATCCAAGATGTCAGGTGATGTTGATGATCAGACCATACATATGCCAAGAGACCTAGAGTCCTGAGAAATTCCCAGACAGAGACAAAAGTCTAAGTAAAAAAAAATATAGATAGATCTAGATACAAATCTACTTCTTGTGGAAGAAAAATGCTATGAAGTGAGGTATCTAAGAGATACCTCAAGAAAGCATTTTGAGAAGAACTTAAACAAGACTTTTGTATCTTCTCTTGGAACTCCAGTCCATGTATTTGATCTCTCATCCAAGTGAGAGACTCTTGACACTTTGAAAAAGACTTTGCAAATATAAGCAAGTTATCTAAATAAGGAAATGTGAATATCTTGCAGTCTCAAGTAGGTTATCAGTGGAACTACACACTTTGTAAATACATTTGAAGCAGAGAATAGACCAAAGGGTAATGTAGATCGTTAATGGTATGCTCCAGACATGAAAAACTGGTGTCCATCAATAAGAAGTTATGTACTCACCATAACGTTCCATCTGAGTAGGTAAACTTCATTTGTCAGCAACCTATGGGAATCGGATCAGACCTCGGATCCGAACGGGCAGTTTTCAACAGCTTTAGATCCAAGCTCCAAGCTCCTCCCCCTACCCATAATCCCCTGCCAACCCTGACTGACCTCAGATCAAGTTTGCCCAACAGCAGAAACTGCTAGAAAATTATTATTCTCAAGATAAGGTGGGTAAAACCCATGGACCTGAGTATGAATACGTTCGCAAGTGAGGGGGCAGGAGGGAGGGACGGTTGCTGACAAATAAAGTTTACCTACTCAGATGGAACGTTATGGTGAGTACATAACTTCTTAATCTGAAGTAGTTAACTTCATTTGTGCAGCAACCTATGGGACAGAGTTCCCAGCTACCTGAACCTTGGGCGGCCTTCATGGAAGGATGTTCCGGAGCACTCCAGAGCCAAAGGATGCTCTCCCTCTGGAGATAATGTCCAATTTATAGTGATTGATAAAGGTATGAGATGAGGCCCAAGTGGCTGCCGAACAAATATCATCCAAAGAGACTCTAGCTCTAAAAGCTGCAGAAGTAGACACAGATCGAGTAGAGTGGGCATTGACTCCCTGAGGTGCGGGCCTGCCAGAACTTTCATATGCTAGAAGGATACACTGTGAAATCCATCGAGACAGTGTAACTTTAGACACCGATTTACCAAAGTTAAATTTGGCAAAGGAAGACAAACAACTGGTCGGATTTCCTATGACCAGAAGTCCTGTGGATGTAGAAGCGAAGTTGTCTATGCACATCCAATGAGTGTAATTTGTATTCCCCTTTGTTACGGTAATTTGGAAAAAAGACCGGCAGGTTAATGGACTGGTTAATATTTGATTCAGAGGCAACCTTGGGAATAAAAGAGGGATTGGTCTTGAGGTAAACTCTATCCTTGTGAAAGGTCAAGTATGGGGTTTTTACACAGAGGGCCTGTAGTTCAGAGACCCTTCGAGCAGAGGTGACAGCGAGAAGAAAGGCCATTTTCCATGACAAGAATTTAAGATCTACTGAAGCTGCAGGCTCAAACGGGGGAGCTGTCAAGGCCTGAAGCACCAGCGTTAAATCCCAAGGAGGGACTACATCCTTCACTGGAGGTCTGAGCAGAAAGGTGCCCTTCAAAAAGGTCTTACACAATTTCGTGGTGATAAAAGGGCCCAGTTCATTTCCCACGTGATAATGAGAGATAGCTGCTAGTTGAACCTTGACTGTGGAGGAGCTAGCCCTCTGATGAAACAGCCCTGACAGAAAGTCTAATACAGCAGGCAAAGGAGAGTACAGTTGTGTACACTTACCATAAATGTAGATGTTTGAGTGTCTTCACTGTTGCAGTCATGACTGTAGGGTTCTTCCCTGCCGGCAAGCAGTCCTCGGTCAGCCAGAATCCCAAAGTCTGGGTCCGGCATCAGCTGCTCGGCCATGCTCCCTGAGCGCCAGGAGTACAAAGCTGGCAGTCGACGCCATGTTCTCCAGTTTTTCTTGCCCCAGATGTCAGGAGTTCTAAAATGAGTAAAAACCCATACCCTTTGCAAATACACCTCAGAAAAAGGGTGAAGAAGGGAACCACACAAAAGAAGAAAAAAAAAAAATAAGATGGGACAGGAGGGAGGGTAACCCAAACTGCAACAGTGAAGACACTCGAACATCTACATTTATGGTAAGTGTACACAACTGTACTATGTTCGTGTTTCACTGTTGCAGTCATGACTGTAGGGTTGAATCCCCAAGCAGAAAAGGGAGGTGGTCATAAAGTAGAGGGGGCGGCTAAAAGGCCCTGCAAGACTGCAGAAGCTGTAGCGCTTAGAAAAAGTATGCACTGAACTCCAAGTTGCAGCTTCCAAAATGTCTTTGGTAGGAACTCCCCTGAGGAAGGCAGCTGAAGTGGCAGCAGCTCTGGTAGAGTGAGTCCTTATACTCCCCCTGGGATTTGCTTTCCATGGTGTGAATAACAAAATCTGATTCCATGAGCAATCCATTTAGAAATGGTCCGTTTTGAAATGGCTTTACCTTGGGAACTTGAAGCATAAGAAACAAACAATTGCTCTGATTTCCTGATGTCCTTGGTTCTGTCCAGGTAAAAACATAGTTGTCTGTGTACATCCAAGGAATGCAAGATCCTTTCCCCCCTATTTTGAGGAGTGGGGAAAAATGTTGGCAGGTGAATAGTTTGATTTAAAGCCACTTTGGAAACCACCTTGGGCATGAAAGTAGGATTAGTCCTTAAAGACACCCTGTCTTGGTGAAAAATAATATAAGGTTCCACAGCCATGAGAGCTTGCAACTCCGAAACTCTCCTGGCAGAGGTCAGAGCTAACAGGATGGCTGTCTTCCAAGATAAAAACTTGATGTCAGATGTGGCAGCAGGCTCAAAAGGAGGTAAGGTGAGTTTTTCCAAAACATAGTTGAGATCCCAAGCAGGAATGGGTGGAGATCTAGGGGGCCTTAAGTTCTTAGCTCCTCTGAGAAACTGTCTCATGTGCTGGTGGGAAAAGATTGGTGGGTCTGTATTATAATGAGCAGAAATAGCAGAGGCATGTATCTTTATGGAAGAAAAAGAAAGACCCTTATGTAAGAGGTCTGTCAAATAAAGCAAAATCAGAGGAATGTCAGGAATAAGAGGATCCGAATCCTGAGCCTGCATCCAGGTGCAAAATCTTTTCCATTTTCCTGCATAAGATTTTCTAGTGCTAGAACGTCTGGCTTCTAAAATGACATCCATAACCTGCTTGGGTAGAAGAGAATGAATCATAGACCCTGGATTAACCAGGCAGCCAGGCAGAGAGTTTTGACATGGGAGTGCAGAACTTGACCCTGGTGTTGGGACAGAAGGTTCGGAGTCTGAGGTAAAACCCAAGGGGGCTCCAGAGAAAGATTTTTTCAGAGTTGGGTACCAAAACTGTAGAGGCCAATTTGGGGCAAGCAAAATTATCATCTTGGGCTTGTCCTGTTTGATCTTTAATAACACCCGTGGAAGAAGAGGTAGAGGCGGGAAGGCATATCCCGAGAGGTTTCTCCAACTGAATGATAGTGCATCCACTTTCCAAGCTAGTTCGTGGAATGTCCTTGTGCAAAATATCTGTAGTTGATGATTGAGGTGGGATGCAAAGAGGTCTATGTGAGGACATCCCCAGACTGCTGTAATCATCTTGAATATTTCTGTGTCCAGCATCCATTCGTGTGGGTCAGACAGGTTCCTGCTCAGATTGTCTGCCAGGATGTTTTGCTTCCCTGGTAGAAACTGGGCTTGAAGGTCCAGTTTGTAAGCTTGAGCTGTGTTCCATAGATTCATGGCTAGTCTGCAAAGGGGATAGGAATGTGATCCCCCTTGCTTGTTTATGTACCACATAACTGTGGTGTTGTCTGTCTGTATCAGTAGCTGTCTTGGTTGTAGAAGATTCCTGAAGGCCAATAGAGCGTTCTGAACGGCTAACATTTCCTTTAAATTGATATGCAGGTGCTTCTGATCCTTTGTCCAAAGGCCCTGCAGACAGTTGCCCTGCAAATGGGCTCCCCATGCATAATCCGAGGTGTCCGTGGTTAGTATCTGACTGGCTGGAGGCAGACTGAAGGCCTTCCCTTTGTTTTGAGTACATGCCTTGGACCAGCAAAGGAATTCCTTTTGAATACAAGGCAGGACGGTGATCTGTATGTCTAAACTGTGGCAATGCTGAGACCATACACTTTTTAGGTACCACTGTATTTTCCTCATATGTAGTCTTGCATATGGTACGAGAAGGATGCAGGAGGCCATGTAACCCAAAGCCTGTAGGAATTTCCTTGCAGATAGCTGAGTTAATGATGCCAAGGTTTTGAAAGTTGAAGCCAGTTCTAATTGTTTTTCGTATGTCAGAAATGCCATCTGGGTTTTTGTGTTTAAAAGAGCACCCAGAAAAGTTATCTGTTGTGAGGGTGTCAAATTTGACTTTCTTATGTTTACAGTGAATCCCAGGAACTTGACAAGTTTTTGAACAAATTCTAGATGCTGGAGTAAGACATCCTTGCTGTCTGCCTGAATAAGACAGTCGTCCAGATAAGGGTAAATTTGAATTCCCTTGAGTCTGCAATAAGCTACTACTGGAGCCAGGTATTTGGTGAAGACCCTGTGCGCAGTAGACAATCCAAAGGGCAGCGCAGAGAATTAATAGTGCCTCGATCCGGCCTTGAACTTGAGGTATTTTCTGCACTCCTGCCTGATGGGAATATGTAAATAATCCTCCTTTAAATCCAAAGTTACCATCCATGCATTTTTGGTCAACATTGGAAGTAGCTGCTGTAGAGTAAGCATCTTGAATTTTGGTATCGCGAGAAAAGTGTTCAAGACTGACAGATCCAGAATGGGTCTCCATGAATTTTGCTTTCTGGGAACTAGAAAGAGCCTTGGGAAAAAAACCTTGTCCCATTTCTGAAAGTGGGACCAGTTCTATGGCCTTCATAGCCAAGAGGGCTTCCACCTGGTTTAAGGCCTCTAACCATTGATGTTTTGGTAGATCCGGCCATCCGCTTGGTCTTGGTAGGGTATGAAACTGGAATTTGTAAATTCTTGAAACCACATCCAGAACCCACTTGTCTTGGGTTATACGAGTCCAATTTAGGTAAAAAAGAGAAAGTTTTCCTCCGAGAGGGGCTTCCAGGCAAGAAGTTCCTGCAGCCCAACAGAGGGAGTCATTTAGCCTGTTTTCTATGAGCTTGTGACCTGTCCTCTCCTCCCCTAGGGGTGGAAGCAGTCCACTGTCTTGATCTGTAAGAGGCTTGCGTTTGGGGCCTTCCTCGGGAGCGTCTGTATCTACCCCCTCTGAGGCCTGTCTGAGTTGGGAAAGGACCAATTTTTAGTAGGCCAATTCCTACTAAATCTGGGTGGCTGTACTTGTAAGAAATCCTTAACCGTTTGCACGTTTGCATGGATTTTGCCTTGTCCTCCATCTTCTTTATCACCTCTTCAGCCTTTGATCCAAACAAAACATTATGTTGAACAGGAGCATCCAATAACTTAGCTTTTACTTGATCTGGCAAGTTTTGTTCCTTTAACCAAGCATGCCTTCTAATGACTGTGCCTGAGGCAGCAGCCCTACACGAAGCCTCCAAGGCATCAAAACCACAGTGTAAACCATGCTTCCCTACTTGTTCAGTGGCATGCATTAAGTCGTGTAATTCCTTATCATCTGCACAAGCAGAAATAGAAGTTAGCTTTTGTTTCAAAACAGACAAAAGAAATTGCTGGAATTTCAGCATATGAAACTGACAGTTCAAAGCCCTAATAGATAAAGTTGCAGAAGTGTACACTTTTTTTCCCCATCTTTCTAAAGATCTGGAATCCTTCTCATTGGGAATGGGGTTTTTAGCAGAAGCGGCCTTAACCCCCTTAGGGCCCTGAGAAATGGTTTCAGGATCAGCAGTAGGATTCTTGTATAAAAACTGGTGGGAATCACGAACCCTATATCTGTCTGGCTTAACAGGAGCTGGAGGAAGAGAGTCAGGAGTTAAGTTAGCCTCCGAAAAAGCATCATCCACAATATCCAAAACAGGAGGGATAGCCAGAGGTCTATGTTGGGGAAGAAGAAGAAAATCTCTAAGTCTCTTCTTAGATTCCGAGTACTCCTGTCCTTCCCAGTGAAAATGTTCCCTCATTTCATGTAAAGTTTCCCCAAAAGAAAAATCCTCAGGGGGAGAAGCTGAAGGAATGGATTCCTCAGCATCAGAATCCTCATAAGGAGGAAAAGAATAATCCTGGTCAGAAGAAGAAACTGAAGAAACAGAAGCCTGATCAGAGGAGTCACAATACAATTCCTGCCTTGTCCTTTTGTCTGGAGGGGGATGTGAACCCCTAATCATAGTAAGCAAGTCCTCCGCCATCTTAAGTAACTGTTTCTGAGACTTGGGTCCCAGATCAGAAGGGGCCTGGGCTGTAGTCTTTGATTTGGAAGGAGTCTTTGCCTTTGTCTTTGCCTTTATCAGAAGCTGAGCAAGCCTGAAAACCCCTTCGGAAGCCGGTACCTGCACAGCGGCTCCGGACCCATCCGAAGGAGCATTGTCCGAAGGTCCTGCAACTGAAGTATTCAAAGGCCTCATTGGCTCCACGTGGGAGTCCGTTTCGGCCGTCTGTTCCGAAATGGCCGACGACAGGGGCTGCAAAAGCACCTCACTGATGACTGCCGAACCTGAAGCTGGCTCTGCTTGTACAATATCGTCTGATTTGGACCTCGGAGGCCTGTCTTTATCCTTGCACCGTTTGTGAACTCCAGTAGCCGGAAGCGTGTCAGACGACATTTTGTAATTAAAACGCCTACCGAAGTAATGAAATGCAAAATCGTACCTTCGTTTAATAGTACTTTGATTAAATCTGGCACAAAACCGACAACTAGCTATGTTGTGGTCAGGGCCTAAGCAAGGAATACAGTAAGAATGAAAATCCTTATGAGGTATTTGCTTCCCACATGAAATACAATTAACTTTTTCTGACATCGGACTGGAGCAAGAAAAAAGTTTCCCCAACGGGGTACTTAGCTTTGAGTAGGAGTAGAAAGTCTTCAGAATGAAGTACATTTAGAAAAAATCATCACGAGTCAGCCGACCGGCACTTGCGAACTGCTATCACCGCACGGCAAGAAAGACTGGAGAACATGGCGTCGGCTGCCAGCTTTGTACTCCTGGCACTCTGACGTCAGGGAGCATGGCCGAGCAGCCGACGCCGGACCCAGACTTTGGGATTCTGGCCGACCAAGGACTGCCTGCCGGCAGGGGAGAACCCTACAGTCATGACTGCAACAGTGAAACACGATGAACATCTGTGAAAGGATCCAACTTTTGGCGTTCCGCCCAAATGGAGAAACGTTTCCATTTGCTACTATACATCTTTCTAGTAGAAGGCTTGTGTGCTGCTACTAGAATAGTTTTAACTGGAGAAGAGATACCGGGAGTCCTAGCTATGAGTGGAACTGGAGCAGCCAAGCTGTGAGCTTGAGATTGTCCAGGTTGGGGACTGGGAGCTCTAGGGGGTGGGATATTAGATCCGGACGGGGATCCAGAATCCAAGGAGGATTCACCAGATGAGACCAAAGGTAAGGGAAACAGGTTTGACGAGGCCAAAACGGGGCAATGAGGATAATCCTGCTCCCCAACCGGCTGGCTTTCTGAAGAAACATCATCAGAGGAAGAGGAGGGTAAGCATAAAGAAGACCGGGAGGCCAAGCATGCACCAGAGCATCTCTCGGGGGTTCCCCAGAAAGGGAAATGAGAGCGAAGTAGTCGTAACATTTTGTGTTCGAGGGAGAGGCAAAGAGATCGCAACAGGGTTGACCCCATTTGGCGAAAATCCTATTCACTATCTCGGGATTCAGACACTACTCGTATGGTAACAGGATGGTGCGACTTAGTTTGTCCGCTAGGATGTTGGATCGCCCCGGAATGTGCATTGCTAAGAGAAAGCGGTTGGTGGAGATCGCCCATTCCCACACCCTCATGGCCTCTCGACAGAGTGGGTAAGACCTGGTTCCCCCCTGTTTGTTGATATACCAGACAACAGACATATTGTCTGTTTGAATCGCAATCGTTCCTACAGGAAGAAGGTCCTGAAGTGCTTGCAACACACAGCACTGCCCTCATCTCTAGGATGTTGATATGCAGTGAGGTCTCCGTGAGGTCCCACGTGCCTTGAACTGTCCTGCCCGAACAATGCCCCCCCACCCGAGGCGGGAGGCGTCCGTGGTCACCGTGGCTAGTGGAGGGGTCATAGAAAAGGGGCGTCCTTGCTGGAGGCCCGAAGACTGGAGCCACCATAGGAGGGCCCTCTTGCAAGCCCTGCTGAGGGGAATGGGATGGCTCAGAGGATACTGAAGAAAGGACCACTGGACCTGAAGGGTCCATTGTAAGACCCTCATGTTCAAACGTGCCATCGGCAATAGGTTGATTGCCGCCGCCATTGAGCCAAGAGCCCTCAGGACCAATTCCGCCGGAGGAGCTGGAGATTGTAGAATGGCCCACACGTGTAGCCTCAGGGTTCATAGCCGGTCTGTGGTCAAGAAAGCTAGGAGTTTGTTTGTGTCTAATCTGGCCCCTATGAAGTCTATGGTCTGAGTCGGAATAAGAGACGACTTCTCTATGTTGATAGTGATCCCCAGCCGGGGAGCTAGACGAAGAAAGTAGTTTCTGGCTGCAGAGAGTAGATGCCTTGTCGGGGCGGTCAGAATCCAGTTGTCCAGGTACGGGAAGATCTGAAGTCCCTGGAGCCTCAGGTGGGCCGCTATCACTGCTAACACTTTGGTGAACATCCTGGGGGCTGTGGTGAGACCAAAGTGGAGGACCCTGAATTGGAAATGACTGGCTCCTAGCCGGAAGCAGAGGAACCTCCTGGATCACCTGTTCATCAGAATGTGGTAGTACGCATCCTTGAGGTCTATAGAGCACATCCAATCGTTCTCCCGCAAAAGGGGGAGAATGGATTGAAGAGTGACTATGCAGAACTTCTCTTTGGTTACTGACAGGTTCAAGGAAGAGAGGTCGAGGATTGGTCTCAAGTCGTCTTTTTTGGCACCAAGAAGAACCTGGAGTAAAACCCGGACCCGCACTGGTCTGGGGGGACGTGTTGGATGGCTTTTTTTTCAAGCAAATGTTGGATTTCCATTGCTGCTGCCTCCCTCTGATCGGGTGGAACATCGGGGAGGTATCTGGGGCTGCGTGGGCAACGAGAAAAGGGAATCGGATATCCTCTGAATATAATGCAAAGCACCCACCGGTCTGTTGTGATGGACTCCCAAGCTGCTGGGTGCTTCGAGAAACGCGCCCCCCACCCCCCCGACTGCCTCCAGAGTGGAACAGTCGGGCAACCCCTCAGTGGTGTTGTGTGGGTTGGTCCGAGAAGGGTTCTCTGGATCCAAAGTTCCACAGGCCCCCTCTGTCTCTAGGGCGGCACTCACCCTGCCGTCCTCTGCCGCGGAAGGGCTGGGAGTCCGGAGCGGGACGGGACTGTTGCGACTTCCGGAACCACATCTTCTTCTGACCCTTTTGGTTCTTAGAGAAGGACCTCTGGGGAGCAGAGAAGCGGACTCCGACGGCAGACATCTTCTCATCCTTTTCGCTCTGGACCAAGGTATCTCGCACGGTTTTGCCGAAAAGGGCAGAACCATCGAAAGGGGCAATAGCGAAAGATGCCTTAAAGGGTTCCGCGAAATCACAGTGCCAGAGCCAGGCCTGACGTCTCATAACGAGGCCCGCTCCGCTGGCTCTAGCGGCTCCTTCCACATAGAGGTGTTGGATATGGATCGTAGAGTGGTCATCCGGGTGGAGTGCAATTGCTTGCCCTCCTCCGACATGGACTCGGGGGGGGGGGGGGTGACACAGCGTACTCTTTGATAAGGTCCCGCTGCAGTCAAAGCACATCTGCCATGTAGTTCAGTGACCTCACAGAGAAGGTAGCCGAACTAAACACCCGCTTCCCTAGGCGGTCCATCGACCGAGACTTCTTGCTCGGGGGATGAACAGAGGGATTCTCCTGAGCTAGTTCCCTCCTGGTGGCTGCCGCCACCAACATGGCATCTACAGGGGGACCCTTACTCCAGTGGGACTTGTCAGAGGGTGGGCTAATAATCTTGTCCGGATGCTTGGGGATTGGCTCCACAGTGTCCAGCTCCTTCCATGCCCTAGTAGTAATCAAGTCTACCAGGGGGTTGGCCGGAGACACCCAAGAGGTAGACAGGCCTGCTTCAAATGCCGCCAGGAACACGGATTCATCCGAGGTAGGCTTTGGGGCAGACCCCCCCCCACTTATTCTAAGCATCTCCATGATGTCACCAAATGGGACGTCTTCGGGGGGTGATCTTGGGGAGCCTTCCCCTTCCTCCAAATCAGTGTCCTCAGTCAAGGACTCGGGGGAGTCCAGGTGCCTCCTTTTGCACCTTCGCTTGTGAGGAACCTCCTTGGGGGGGGGGCTGTCCGAGGAGGTCTCACCAGCCACGTCTTGTTCCAATGGAACTACCTGGGACATCAAAGCAGGCTGTCCCTGGGGCCGTGTAATGGAAGTCGGACACAACAGAGAAGGAGTGCAGGGTGGAGCCGGGGGCCTGGATTGTCTCGACAGGGCCCTCTCCACCATGTCGAATGCAGAGGGAGAGCTGCTATCTCTGGGATCCGAAAACAGACCCTCGCTCGGATCCGATGGACGGATCGGGGCCGAAGCGATCGGATCCAATGGACCAGTATGCTCTGACCTGGATGGAGTCGAAGGCATACCGATACCCCTGGATCCGAAGCTCAGCCCTCGGCTCCGAGAGCTCGGATCCGAAGAAGAAAATTGACCCGACAGACTCTAGGGAAGTGGCGGCGCCGAAGTACTCGAGACTATCGGCGCCGACACACCCCTGGCTCCAAGGCTGCCTGGCTCCGAAGACTCCGAACCTGGGAAATGTGACAGAGAAGGAGCTATCGGGGCAAAGAAGGGGGTCGAGCTCCCCCCCGGAGGGGGGGGGGGAGGCAGGAGCACTCCCATCTGCAGTTGGGCCTGGAGGAATCTTCTCATCATCCGGTCCAAATCTGCATACATGAGACTTCGGGTTGATCTTGACAAGGCCACCGAGGCGGGGCGGGAGTGTCGCTTCGATGACCTCAAAGGAGATCGGGTCTCCTCCTCAGGACCCGGTGAAAAGCACGAGGACTGGATCCGAGAAGGAGGAGACCCAGAAGTCCTGGAGGGAGAAGACTGCCACTTGTGGTGTTTCTCCCTCCTTTTTTCTTTCCTAGCCTCCCTCTCCTCCAGGCCTAAGGTGGGAGGTTGAGTCCCGGCCGGGGGGAGGGAAGCAGGAGTGGCAGCCGCTGCAGCGGGAGCCACGGGAGGACCGGAGGTAGAAGCAGAGTCCGGGGGCAGAAGACCCGCCAGAATCAGCTTAGACCTCCAGTCCTGGAGTGCCCTGGGGTTGAACGTCGCACAAATGGTACAACCAGAGGAGAGGTGCTCAACCCCAAGGCACAACACACACAGAGTGTGGCCATCCGCTGGGGACAGCTTATGGCCATACTCAGTGCACTTAGAAAAAAATCAGCTTTGGGGCCTCAGACATATTAACTAAAAAAAAAAGGTAAAACCACACACACTAGGCCCCAAACACACACACACAACCCTGATGGAACCACGAAGGAAGGGGGAGGTTAAATATGAAAAATATAAAATAAACTAGGAGTTTAAAATTAGAAAAGGGACCTGAACACACACTCACACCAAAAGTTTAAGAAAAGGGTCAGAAAGGTTAAATTTCTCTCACAAAAGTGCTGAACCGCCTGGAACTCAGGATCAAGCTGCTGAAGTAAACCACGGCAAACTAGATCTGAGGTCAGTCAGGGTTGGCAGGGGATTATGGGTAGGGGAGGAGCTTGGAGTTCGGATCTAAAGCTGTTGAAAACTGCCGGTTCGGATCAGAGGTCAGATCAAATTCCCATAGGTTGCTGCACAAATGAAGTTAACTACTTCAGATAATATGATAAGCATCTTAAATCTAATGCCACCAGAACACTCAAATAGGGAATGAGATGCAACAAGTTGAACTTGGGCACCATCAGAAATTGCTTTGGAAAGGAAAGATCAAAAACTGTTCACAATCTTTCTTTGGCACCGCAAACATTTTGAATAAAACCCTTCTCCTAGCTGTGGGGGAGGAGATCCTGCTACCATCATCTCTTCAGCCAGCAGGTGCCGAATGACAAGATGGAAAATAGGAGTTCGATTAGGAAAGTAAGTCTCCCGGAAAGAAGGGAGACTCCCAACTGCCATCTGCATTCTTGATGGATCGCTCTCAAAACCCATGTGTCTGAAAACCTACTCAAATGGAGGTTCAGACTTTCTCGAAGGATTAAAAGATTGTCAGGGTAGGAGGGGAGAGGGAAGTCACTTATATAGTCAAACTTATTACATTTTCCCTTGTTCAGGAGGGGGGGGGGCTTTCTTTTCAGAACCTCCCTGTCATTGTTTTTTTAAATGTCTGCTACCAGCCAATTGCCAAGCATGGTTTATTTTGGATTTTACATAAAGTTGAACTGACAGTGTTAAATCCCTTGGAAAACTTGGAGAAAGAAGGATAAAATATCTAACATTTCAGAGTACCGAATTTGCCTATATTTTTGCTCTATATTTTTTGTCTGATACCAAACGTCTTTGTCCCAGAACCTAGCCATTCCATACTTCTCTGCCTCCCCAGTTCTCTCAATTCAACTTTTGTTACAGTTGAATGTTCATTTTGAATTTAAGTTGCCACACAAAACCTTTGCAACTTTCTTTGAATATTCTCCATCAAGTGATGGGGTCTACATCTTGTATCATGTAATTTCTCCAGAACTTTCTGATGTTGCGTTAAGAACATACTCTCCCAGGTCCCTCAACAACAGGTACAAATATGACTCTGATACTGTACATGTGGGTGTGAATGACCCAAGACATACCTCCCTGGACTACATGAGAAGAGACATGAAGGAGCTCTCAGATTATATAGCCCAGACAGGTATGGCTCTAGCCCTGAGCCGCCTCATACCATCATCCAAATGATACCACAGTACAAGCAGAAATTAAATGATTTCAACAACTGGCTAAGTTTCTGGTTTCATTCTAAGGGGATCCAGTATCTATCTGCCTGGGATGACATGATTGACAGACCTCTATGCTTTGCCAGAGATGGCCTGCCTCTGTCAGCCCTGGGCTTCCAGGTAATGGCCAAGGCTCTTGCCACCCCTACAGTGCTTTTTTTAGGCAGTGTTCCAAACACCAAATTACCACTGTAACAGCTACAAACAAATACAAACTGAGGGTCATGCTGTTTGTGCTGATGCACTCGCTCTAAGCACTCCTTAAAATGGAGAATATCGACATTTGTGCTGCAACAGAGACCTGGTTCAGGGCAGCAGAAAGCACCACTGCACTACCAGCCTATAACTCATTCCACACCTTTCGGCCCCAGAACTTAGACTGAAGCTCCAAAGGCGGTGGTGTTTCCATACTCAAAGGATGCGCACACCTCCAGACTAGTAGCCCAACATAATGCATCAGAGATACTTCAGGTGCAGCTAACATTGGGTAAGACAGCAATTCAGGTCATAGCCTGCTACAGGTCCCCAACCATGTCCCAAGACTCGCACTTGATGCTCCTAAGCACCCTGGAGAATATTAGGGTTCAACCTAACACAGTCATACTGGACAACTTCACCTACCTCTCCATTAACTGTGAGAACTACTCATGTACCAGTACACTTGCCCAACGTTTCCTGGAATTCAAAAAATTCCAATGCCCTGGACCAGCCCGTTTACCCACTAGAGGTAGCAACATCCTTGACCTGGTCATTACTAGCATGGGCAACTGTTCCTCTATACCAATAGTCAACTCCTCCCTGGTTAGCCCCAACCACAAACTAATCACCATGGAAATCCACCCTCCCCCCGCAAAAGTAACCACTATGAAAAACATCTAAGCTAACTTTGGGCTCCTAAAAACAGTGGTGGCTAACTTCACGGCACACATGCAATTGGAGAACAGCTGCATGACTGCCGAATCGTACTCTAATGCCCTGTACGAACACGTACACAAATGCATGGATCTCGCCATATCAAATAGAACCAAGATGTTCTCCTCCAAAAAAAAAAAAAAAAAAAAAAAAAAGGAAGCCAATCTGGTGGTCCCCTGCCATAAACTACAACAGGAGGAGGAGGAAACTGATGCAAAATAAGGTGAAGTCCCAAGACTGGAAAAACTCCCTTATCAACTTCAACAAAAAATTGAGATCCCTCATCAAATCCTCTAAAGCTAACTATGAAAACAGAATTGCAGCAGATAGTAAAGACGACCACAAGGCCTTCTATAGTTATGTAAAGGATCTCCATGGTAATACCCAGATTTGTTCGGAGCTAATGCACAATGGGACCTCCTATACAGAGCCAACAGATACAGTCAATATACTGGCCAACAGATTCAGTGCCAACTTTACCCCTCTCTCCCCCAACAAAGGACCAATCACAATACCAGTAGATTGCCAGGCACCCAGTATTACTGCTGCACAGGTTAAAACAGCACTGTCCAAGGCCAAGAATACACCTTCTATGGGACCTGACAATATCCCTGGCTGTGTTTTACATGAACTACAGAGTGAACTGGCACCTCACACCTGTGTGCCCTGTTCAATCACAGCCTCATCTCAGGCTTTGTCCCTACCAAATGGTGCACTGCTACAGTCATCACACTCCACAAAGGAGGAGCGTCTATAGACCCTGGGAACTATCGCCCCATTAGCCTGATGAGTCTGATATGCAAAGCTATGGAACGCGAATGCATCATGGATCTAATAAACACGGATATAGGGAATCTCCAAACTCGGGATCCCACACAGTTTGGTTTTGTGAAGGGTAGATCATGCCTGCTCAACCTGGTCGACTTCTTTGAGTCCGTCACTAGAGCTGTGGATGAAGGCAAGGTGATTCATACACCCTACCTTGATCTGACCAAGGCCTTTGATACCATTCCCCATTCAGGAATCAGAAAACCTCACTAAGCTAGGCATCAACCCCTATATCACTAGGTGGGTTGCAAACTGGCTCACAGATAGAACCCACAATTTGAAAGTAGCTGACTCCAAGTCAAACTTCCGAACAGTCATAAATGGAGTCCGACAGGGTTCGGTCCTGGGTCCTCTCCTGTTTGGTATATACTTCTCTGAAGTCCAGGCCAACACAAAGGGACTCTGGCTGACAAAGTTCACAGATTGTAAGTTGGGAGCCATAATTAATTCCCCAAGTGATGTTGACATCCTACTGAAAGGCCTCACTGAGACCAACGACTGGTGTCAGAAGCATGGCCTTAAGCTCAATGCCAAAAAACGTGTCATCTCCTTTGGGAAAAACCCGGTTCCCATGAATTACCACATTGATGGTAATCCACTGAACACAGAAGGTGTCATAAGAGATCTGGAAACACAGGTTGACAGCAACCTCTTTTGGCCACCACATTGGCACTGTGGTCAGGAAGTCCTATGTGGCACATCTCATCACTAAGGGTTTTGCATCCAGGAAGAAAGATCATTGTCACCCTCTACTTTTCCCTCATTAGGCCAATCAGAGTGCAAAGCCCCCATATGGCATGCACCTCACTAGACACCTGCAACTGGAGAGGGCACAAAGGTACCTCAAAGAGGATACGAGGCCTTATGCACTTGTCCTATATGGATAGATTCAAAAAACTATTCTCCATCTCATATCGCTTACTTAGAGGCGATCTCTGCTTGACTTGCAAAGCCATGTCTGACCCAGCTCCGTTAGAAATGCTACATCTAATGAAATCCCAATCCCACCGCACTACACGCTCCAGAGACCTCAACCTCATTACCACAATCAACAAAACAAGTTCATAACCCTGAGACTGCCCATGTTATGGAATAGACTTCCCATACATGTCAAGTGGAGCGCCTCACTGGCCCTGTTCAAGAGAGATCTTGAGTGAATGGGAAACAAAAAATTCACCCTAGGGATCACTCCAGTGGCTCTACTCGACAGAGGTACTGGGAACTAAGTTGAGTAGCACAATGCCAGGGTAATCCTATGGGCTAGGCTTGTAAAGGCTCCAGGGCCATTAGCCTTGTACACACCTATGAACAAGAGAGGATCAAATCTCCAATGCCCATTTGGGCCTTGCCTTTATCCAAGGTGAAAGGACATACTTATGGTCTGGTCAGAGAAGGGTCCCTTATCAATATTATATTACTTTCATTGACTAGACTCCATAGAACATCTGATCACTAACCAAACATCAATTCTGCTGGCCACCTTGTTAGCCTGAATGCATACATTGTGCTATCTAAGATGTAAAACTCTACACACATCCTTCCACTGTAAATCATCCATAAAGCTCTTTAGAGCTCTCCCATCCCTTTCTCTTGGTAGGCGGTATTCTACCTGTAGGCAGACTAAGGCCAGATCCATTACCACATTAAAGTCCCCCAGTCATTATTGGTTGTCCCCAATTATGCACTTTACTAGCTTTTCATAATGCCAAAAGGGTCACTATCATCTTCATTTGGGCTGTAAAAGTTTGCATATGTTACTGGCCTGTGTGGGATGAGGAATAGTATAACAATCCATCTGCCCAACTCATCCTCGTGTCTCCTGTACTACCCATGGCAGGTGATGGTTCACCAATAAGACTACTCCCCTTTTAGCCACTGTGGTACATCATTATACATTCTTTCCATTAACAAAGAATATTGCACTCCAGGTTTCTTTTTAGTTGTGTTTCCTGTGAAAATATAATATGGCCACTCAGCTTTAAGATTGCCTTAGCTTTAATTGTTGTGGATATCCCTTTAACATTCCATGCTATACATCTTATATCCATAGCTTTGGGCTAATGGGACACCTGTTTTTCAATTTGGAATACGTATTATTGTCCTCTTTGTTCCCAACGGTGTGACAATAGCCCACTAACCACTGGATTTAGTTATTATACCTGTATGATTAGTCTGATCTCACACTAAGACCCAACTAAATGTCAGTTTGTCCCCATACCACAGTCTCAAAAAAAGCCACACTTTACCCCCCTCCACAACTCTTAGGAAGTTATCCTAACTCAGATGCAGGATTGCTAATGAAAATACCTCTCAACCTCAGAGCAAAAAATCTGGACAAAGCCATTAATAATGGGGAAACAAAGGCCCAAAAATAGGGACAATTTTTAAATATTGCTCTTATAAACTTAAAAAGTTGGTAGAACAGGTTTTCCATTAGCATGAATTTTATGAAGGGTATGTAGTCTGAAACACAAATGCTTGCCATTATTTTCTGACTTTCACCCTCAATGATTTGCCAATCATTTAATAGAAAATCAAACATTTATGAGGAAGAGATGAAAAATATGAAGCAAAAATCTGGACATTCTGCAAAAATCTTAACAGCTGACAGGTATGTTAATGAACAATTCCCTGAACTAATCCCAGCCAAGGACCCTATGTGACTTTATTCCTACGAGTCTATTCATCATCTGTCGGCAACTGCTATCCTAGCTTTCTTCCAGTGTTTATAATAACACTATCAGTGCTCCCCCACATACCTTTATGCACCACTAAATGCATCCTTTTAGAATTGTGGTGCATCTAGAGAGACAAAAACAAACAGCAAACATCCAACATATCAGGAAGTACAGTTGTGCAAATAAACTTACCATAATAAATGTTCAAGTGGTCACTGCTTCAGTAGCCTTAGCTATATGGTTTATATCCTTGTCAAGGATATGACAGCCAGACACTTTCCAAAACTTCAGGGCACCTTCCACTTGCCCAAACTGTCAGACAGCTAGAGCTGAGCTTACTAAAACCACAAGTTTGGATGCAAAGCCTTTCAGAGATTTCCTGTCAGAAAGGGGGAGGTTGAGCCCTGGAAGGACAGTGCTAGGAACAAAATAACCACACCCTGGCATAAATCCATCAAAAAACAAGGAGGACAGAGGGAGGGAACAGTTGCTGTAGCAGTGATCATGCCAACATCTGTTATGGTAAGTTTACTTCCACAATTGAACTATATTCATCACAATGATCACTGTTGATTTAGCCTTAACTAGCTGGGTAGATCACCCTGGTTTGCTAGATTTGGGAGGCGGAAGAACACTCCTTATAAATCCTGATCTAGACCTAGAGAAAGAATCAAGTTAATAGTGCTTTGTAAAAGTATATACAGAGGACTAAGCTGCTGCTTCTAGAATTCTTCTAAAATCCAACCCTTTCCAAAAAGCAACAGACGAAACCAAGGCATTGGTAGAGAAAGCATTGATCCTGCCTGGAATAGTTTTGCTATGGTGAGTATAACAAAAGGTAATCCCCTTAGACAACCATTTTAAAACGGTCGTTTTGACACTGGTTGTCCCTTCTTACAGCCACGAGAAAACTGATCCAAAGATCTGAAAGATCAAGTTCTGTCAAGATAGTACTGGAGTTGTTTCTGAACATCTGAGGTATGGAGCATCCTTTCTCCCTCATTTGTGGGTTCAGGAAAGAAATCAGGGAGATGGACAATTTGGCTTATAATGAACGCAGATACCACATTAGGCATAATAGGAGGAACTTTTCTGAAAAACAACCCTGCCCGCTTGAAAAAGGAAGTAGGGTTGACTCGCCATAAGAGCTGGCAACTCGTATACTCTTCTTGCAGAGGTCAGAGCAGTCAGTAAAAATGTTTTCCATGTTAAGAACCTCAAGTTACCCAGATAGCTGGTTCAATAACACAAAATTAAGATTCCAAGGAAAGGCCACTGGTTTAGTTGAAGGCCTCTTATGCAAAACCCCTTCCAAAAACATTTTGATATGAAAATGCATTGAAAGAGGAGGATCCATGAGCAGACGTGCTGAAATGACTGATAAATGAATCTTGGTGTAGGAAAGGCCATAGGATAGTAACTCAAATATTGTAGAAGAAAACAACTAGCCTTGAATGACTGCTGGTTATGATGATGGCACCAAGTAGAAAACCTTTTCCATTTTTAATGTACAATTTTCTAGTAGCAAGTTTTCTTGCCACCATTAGTACCTGTTGCATGTACTCAAAGAGGAGCCTGAAAGGAATACAAAATCTATCATCTAGGCAGTCAACTGAAGTTGACTGGTATCAGGGTGCATCAAACACCCTTGTTCTTGAGTAAGCAGATCAGGTTTGGAAGACTTGTGGTAATTTCCCCCAGCCATTTCCAAAAACGAGAAAGAACAGTGCCTCCCTGGGCAAGAGGAGACTCACCACAATGATCATGGGAGATTCCTGCCGAAACTTCAGTAGTACTCTGGAAATTAGTGAAAGGGGTGGAAAAGCATACAGAACATTTCTGTCCAAGGAAATGGAAAGACACCTGTCTAACAGGCCTTCCTGCATGGAGTCCTTCAGCAGAATCTTGCCTGCTGATTGCTGAGGAGAGACACAGAGGTCTACATGAGGAGCTCCTCACAGATGGATCAAATCTTGAAAACCCCTGATTAGACAATGGATGCCCCACAGGCAGAAGAGAAAGCTTACCACTGAAAAGCAGAGGAAGTACTCATGAGGCATCGGCAGGCATCTGCTGAAGCTGTCTGATAAAAGGAGTTGGTTTCTTCAAGTAACTCAACAGCTATTAGAGTCACTAGAAGACTTTGCCCACGCCAAAAAAAAACATAGTTTCTCAGCAGAGGGGACAGAAATCGGTCCTGCTCTGCTTGTTGATACATCACAGTGTAAGGCTATCATTCTATGATGAACGGAATCCTGAAATGTCTGCAACATGAGGACAGCCCTCATCCTGGGGATGCTAATGTGCAGAGCAGACTTGTAAGCTAATATTTTGACCCATCTAACCTTGAAAATGCCCTCTCTCCACCTTAGGGCAGAAACATCCTAGGTGACTATTGCTAAGATGTACGAAGGAAGAAGGGCCTGCCCACAAAAAAGCTGGACTTGAACAGCCACCAAGTGAGGTGCACCTGACACAATCTAGATATCTTGACTGGGGCCTGTACCAACGTCTAATTTCTGGTTCCACTGAGCCAAAGACCACTGGAGGTCCTATTGATGGAGTTCTGCAAAGGAAATCCTATATAGTATCTGCCCCATAAGAACCAGAACCCTGAAGCACATGTTTTTGGTAATCTGTGGGCACTGATGGAAGTCCAAGGAAAACCTATAGTATGACAGACATTATGTAAGATATGGTTTCAGCATGCAACATATGATAGGTACTGGGAAGACTACATCTGGCACTTAGCAAATGTCAAAGACTGGAAGAGAAGCAAGGAATCCCAGGCTGTGGTTTGGTTATTCCACTATTTTGGCAGCTGGTCTTTATTCCCTACAACTTCTGTTATGCTGCTACAGCTGCTAAGCATTTTGTGAACCACACTAGGTGATGTGAAGGGTCCAAACTGCAGTACTCAGAACTGAGAATGACTGGCTGCTACCCAAAAGTTTAGGAACCTCCTTCACACTTTGGCAATCAATATGCAGATATGCATTTTGGAGGACTAGAGGTTGAAATAAAATAGCACATTCAAACCAAGAAGAAACTTTGCAGTGTGGAGGGTGTGATGTTCAGTTCCTAAATTATGTTATGCACTTAATTCATTTAAAAATCGAAAAAATATAACTAAAATACAGGATACAAAATAATCAAATAGAAAATAGTAGATAGTCCACAGTTGAGTTAAAAATGGAATATTCTTTAGTGAAACACACAAACAAGTGATCCTAGTAGAGTATAATGAAAAGCATCAAAAACATTCCTTATATAATCAGGTTGTTTAGAGCAAGGGAATAGTTACAGAATGCGATTCTGTTAAGAGCAATAAAAGCATTAAAATCATTCATTTAGCCAAGTCCCCCCTTCCCCCTTAACACCATAGTGTAATCAGAGACTGTGCTAACTAAATCTGAATCTAGAAAGCTAGAGAGAAATCAGTTTATTAACACTTTGTATAGGCTAACCAACTAATCAAAACTAACAAAAATAACTAAAAAATACTAACAAAAAGATCTACCAATACCCATCTACCAGAATAATTAGTAAATACACAACTTTTAGCAAAGATAGTTTTCATATCCAATGAATGCTTCATCAGGTTTGTGTGTCAAGAACAAATCCTAATATGAATGAACATGTGTATAGATAAACTGAAAACCTAAGTAGGATGAAAAAACAAAAATAACTGAATCTCCCTTGAGTGGGCAAGGAGGAATCAGCTGCATTGTGTAACCATCCAGTACTACTTGATGATGATTTTAGCCACCCTGGTCTAAAATGGTCTGAAATTCTTGGTAGTCTTTGGCAAAAGAATCTGGAGTAAAAGCTAGAAAGGCTCTCTGGTCTGATGTGATCTTCTGGATGGCTCTTTCGATAAGGAAGCTTGCAACTTCTAATTTGTCACCCTCTTCTGGTAGAGGTGGGCTTTGGAAGGAAAGAGGATGGGAGTGTGACTGGAGAGGGACAAATAAGGGAATTTTGTAGCCTCCAGTAATGATGTCTAATATCCAGTGGTCACGTATGATGGCTGAGCAAGCTGGTCAATGGACAGGCAAGTGGTTCTCGAATGCCTCAAGATTGGAGCAGCCAAGCAAGCCTTCAGAGTGAATGAGTCTTCCCTCCCCAAAGGGCAGAGAACTGTAAAACTCCCTGGATATTCTCTCCACCTGTATCATTGCACTGGTGACCACCCTGGAAACCACAAAGGCCATAATGGTTCCTTCCAGGTTGATTTCAACGTCGTTTGGATTGTTGGAGCTATTTCTGGCATGGGCTCTTCTGTGCCCCTAGAACAAAGGTGATGTGGAGTTGTATACATCAACAGCCATGAGGGCTTTGCTTTTTCTAACTGCAATCCCAACTCAGCCTTAACTTGGGGACTGAAACACTGAATAGGATATTAAGGAAAGACTTGAAGTTCTGTTAACCAACCATGCAGAGCTAGTCATGATGGTATATAGTTATGGCAGTGGCCACCACCCTTTCTATGCCTTTGGCTGCACCAAGGCTTAGCCCAAGAGCAAGTTTCAACATGACAGAAAAGGTGGAGGTGGATGTCTGAGTGAAAAGTTTTAAGTTTCAGCTTACTATCCTCTTGACCTTCATTCAATGACAGGTACAAGTTCATAAATTCATAATTACGTAATAGGCAATTAGTCTGCAGACTGTTAAAAGCTTGGCCAAAAACCTCTATTCAGATGTTCCCTTCCAGCCTCAAGGAGGGCAAGACAGATCAAAAAGGGATGAATTTGAGGCTGGTCAACTAATTATCACGGTTTACCTTAAAGGTGGCAAGAGTGCTACTTTATTTGACATCAAGTGGAAGTTTTTTCCAGAGGTGATGGACAAATTGGGATATGGCTATCAAGTCAATGTGTCATTTATAATTGCTGATGAAGGTTTAGCTCCTTTAAGACAGTATTTGAGATACCATTTGTCCTTTGAAGGAACGGGTAATGAAAAAGGGATGGATCTTTCATGTCTCAAAAGGGTAGACGCAGATCTTCATGAAAGAATCTGACACTCAGCACAGAGAGAGGTCTACCAGTCTGTCCCAATAACCACCGATCTTTTTAGGAAAATATCTCCAAGGATTCTCAAGGTGAGTGAAATGTTTAGACAAATGCATGCAAAAAGCTACATTATATTCAACAATGGGTCTGATGAGAAACAGAGAGTATTTTGGATCTAGTGGAGATGCCTTTTAGAAATTAGATAACCCAGACAGAAGGTTTTCCAAACTGTTGCAGAGTCATGGTCAAAATAAGGAATTATCAACAAGCTTGCCAAGATTCCTTACAACAGTCCTTGACTAAAGGGCTGTCACCTATATCACAATGTTTTATTTACAACAATTAACTATGCTACATTTTCTCATTTAACTTGAAACCATTGCGTTTATACCAATTGTTATAATGGTCAAACCCATATTGGACCAACTGTGAGTCAGTGGACGATTGAACAATGTCCAATTAACAGTTGCCTGTAAACTTAAATAACCATAGGTCAGGAGTATTGGGCTAAAAGTCTTAGAAATAGATGCCATATTTGAGAGGACCCAACAAGGAGCCCTGAGGTTATTACAGGTAACTTTTGCTCTTGGAAGTGGCACCAGTGATTCTAAGTACAGGGGTTCTCTCAGGCAACTGATTAACTGCCCACCACACAATACAAGGATTTAGCTTCATATTTACACGTCTGTCAATAACAGGTATATAGGGAATAATAATCAAGGATTTTGGCTAGGTCAGGATATGCTGTATGTAGTGCATAATTGCTATCCACTGCCTCAGTTACTTTTTAAAGAAATGGATGCGCTTAAAGAGGCATGACCTTCCTTTAAAGCTGAAATGATGGAAGTTCAAGGTCAACAGATCTTTCATGCCCAGAATAATGAGGTCTGAGATAATATGCTCCATAGCTTTATGCACGAGACTAATGAGTTTATAGTCAACAGTATTTGTGGTTGGGCCACCCTTGTGCAATGGCATTACAATTGTGTTCTAGGATTAAGGCATGAAACCACTGGAGAGGCTTAGAACAGAAAGGTTCAGACAGGCCATATTTGGCAGTGATAATCAAGCAACATAATAAGGGCCTATGGATGAGGTGTTCTTAGCTTGAGAGGTATTGTTCCACAGAAATTAAAGGGTGTGGCTGAGATTGTGGAATAACTCTGGATAGAGAAAATTTTGCACTAAATTTGTCAGGTAGGATATTAGTCATTTCCTTTGGAACAGGGTATACAGTATTTATTGTGGACTACATCCAAATATAGTTGGGTGTTGGTTATTAAATCCAAGACAGTTAAAGATTTGCAATAATTTTTGGTTTAAGTGCCTATTATGTCCGCACTCAGCTTTGAGCTTCAATGTTTCCCCTAAGGTCTTTACCAGTTTGCTTAAGTGCACTTTTAAGGAAGGAAGAATGAGAACTTAAAAGCATTAAGCGATTTCTTTCTCTTGTCATATAATTTATGTATATAGATATTCCACTAATAGGGTGTTTGTTCTTAAAAATTTCATTATATTTGGAGCAAATAGAGGCTGCTTTAAAATACCACTATTTAAGTGGTAGTACATGTCAGAGTCATAGGTAGCAGCTTTTGCAATGCGATGCATCAGAAAAATAGAAATTAATTTATTTAGCTCATCAAGTAAAACAGTTTGTTTTTAGGAAGTCCCTAAATATAAAAGTATTTAAGGGGAAATGTACCACTAATTTAAGAGGTAAAGGTTACTAATTTATAGTCTAAGTTAATATGGCAGGATGATGCATACAAAGAAATGCAAAAAGAGGTCATATTTGTGAGGAGTAGCCTGAGTATACTGGGGCTCTTAACTATTTGTAAAAGAGTTGGCATTTATAATGTAAATGAAACAGTGGGCATGCTGACCATTGTCATTGTAAGCCAGCCAGTGTATTGATGGATAACTGAAGTCCCCCGGTATAAAAGTGTTGGGTTTAAGGGGTGGGATTTCAGCTAATGTGTTAAGATAGCCATTGTTTTTAGAAGGGGACATTCTTTAGCTAGGTATGCATTTGTAAAGAGTCTTATTTATGGTGATTTGAACATCTAGCAGTTCAAATGTAGTGTCCCAAAGAATCTGTTGTGAGGTGTTGATATTCGTGACAATACTGATACTTCCCCACAACTACCAGTAGGTCTGAAGGCGTGATAAGCACTATCCTCAAAAATAGAGGGATTGCTTCCGTTGCTTTGAAACGGAGTCTCAACTGCACATATCCCTCAGATTAGAGGGAGTGACAATAACTGTAAGGAATTTGCATTCTTTTCTCATCTTACCTATGATTATGCAATGGAAATGTACATGTGCCTACTAGCTTAGCGCACTCAGAGCAAATGTTGAGTGCAAAGACTATTCTTCCACAGAGATTCAACTCCCTGAATTCTTTACCATGTGCTTAAACTGCTGTGCTCTGCAGGGTAGGAACCTCTTCAAGATTACTTCAAAAATAGAATGGACATGGAATTCCTAGGCCAACACTTCCAGTCCTTGAAGACTGGAGTATCCAGTGTGGATTATGGAGCATAGGGGCCACCACCTTTTGCTTCTTTCTTTCCATGCCTCTGTGAAAAAGAGAAAGTACAGTTGTGTACACTTGCCATAAATGTAGATGGAGTGCATTCACTGTTGCAGTCATCACACTTGGGTTTATCCTGCCAGGGGTAGCCCTCAGTCAGCCCGAATACCAGAGGCTTAGTATTTCTGCATCAGTTGCTGTTGCTCCAGGACTGACGTAATGGGGTCAGCTGCCTGATTTCATACCACTAACGACCTGACATCAGTTTTTCTTGCCACAACTGTCAGGAGCCCCCAAAGAGGGAGCTAGGTTACGGTGGAAGAACACCACCAGTAGAAAGTAAATACCAACATTCCCTGTAAAGAGAAAGGAAGAGAGAGTGAGAGAGAGAGAGACAAGGGGGATGGAGGGTGGGAAACCAGAACTGCAACAGTGAATACTCTAACATCTGCATTTATGGTAAGTGTACACAACTGTACTATGTTCTTCGCGTTTCACTATGCAGTCATCACACTTGGGTTGATTCCCAAAGCTGAAGAAAAGGGTGGAGGCAGTTAAGAAGACTGGGGGCTGGCTAGGATGCCCTGCAAGATTGCTGTGGCAAAACCTACCCTGAATTTGGAGAAGATAGGCAGGTAGTAATGCTTGAAGGTATGAACAGAAGTCCGTGTTGCAGCCTCCAGGATGTCCCTGGTGGAGACCCCTCTGAGAAAAGCTGCACAGCTGGAGGTTGTCCTGGTGGAATGCATCCTGACCCAGTATCCCATGCTGTTTGTAGAAGAAATGCCTGCCATGTCCTATCCATTTTGAGATTTGGATATGGCCTTGCCCTCTGTCCCTGCTGCTAAGCTGACTAGCAACTGGTCAATTTTTCTAAAAGATTTAGTCCTATCCAGATAGAATCTGAGCTGTCTGTGCAAATCTAGAGAGTGCAGAATACTTTCTCTCTTGTTTTGTGGGTTAGGGAAAAAGGTGGGTAAATGAATGGATTGGTTGAGAGCCACACTGAACACCACTTTAGGCATGAAGGATGGGTTAGTCCTGAGGGATGCCATGTCAGCATGGAAAATGAAGGGCTCTACAGCCATGAGTGCTTGTAGCTCTGAAACTCTTCTAGCTGAAGTAATGGCCAGAAGCAAGGCTGTTTTCCAGAGAGGAATTTTAACTCTGCGGAACCTGCAGGCTCAAAGGGGGGTAGGGTGAGCTTTTCCAACACAAAGTTAAGGTCCCAAGCTGAGGTAGGAGCTTTTCGTGGTGGCCTAAAGGTGTTATCCCCTCTTAGGAAATGGTTGATGAGAGGGTGTGAGAAGAGAGGTGGCTTTGTGCTGTAATGAGCAGAGATGAGAGAGGCATGAATTTTAACAGAAGAGAAGGATAGACCCCTGTGTTGTAGGTCTTCTAGATAATCCAGGATGAGAGGTAGGGAGGGCTGTGCTGTTTTGGCTCCCTTAGCCTGGATCCAGGTGCAAAACCTTTTTCACTTGTCAGCATAGGATTTTCTAGTGCTGGGTCATCTGGACTCGCATATAACATCCAGGACTTGTTTGCTTAGGCTGGCAGCTGGAGGACAGGTCAGGGAATAAGCCAGGCTGCCAGGTTCAGAGTCTGCAATTGTGGATGCATGAATTCTCCATTCTTCTGGGTCAGGAGTGTTGGGATCTACGCTAAGTGCCATGGTGGCAGGGGTGACAGCCTGCACAACAGTGGGTACTAGTGCTGGCTTGGCCAGTCTGGGGCAATCAAGATTGCCCTTGGTTTTTCCTGCCTTATTTTGAGCAGTACCCTGGAAATGAGTGGTAGAGAGGAAAATGCATAGATCGAGAGGTTTACCCATTGGAAGGATAGAGCATCCACTTTCCGGGCCTTGCTGTGAGGTTCCCTGGTGCAGAATTTAATGAGCTGATTGGTGTGGGAGGCAAAGAATTCCACCTTCAGGGTGTCCCATTGCTGGGTTACAAGGTTGAAGGTCCTGTGGTCTAGCTGACACTCGTGTGGGTCTAGCAGGTTTCTGCTTAAGTTGTCTGCCAGAGAGTTTAGGGAGCCCAGCAGGAATTGTGCTAGCAGGTGTATTTGCATGGCTGAGGCTATGTGCCAAAGGGTCATGACGAGCCTGCAGAGAGGATAAGAGTGAGTCCCTCCTTGCATGTTGATAAACCACATCACTGTGGTGTTGTCTGTTTTGATCACTAGAGGCCCCGGGGAGAGTAGGGGACTGAAAGCTGTCAGGGCATGCTGAACAGCTAGCATCTCTTTTTGGTTGATGTGCAGATGTATTTGATTTGGGCTCCACTGGCCCTGAATGCACCTGCCATCCAGGTGTGCACCCCAGGCATAGTCTGATTTGTCTGTGGTGAGGTTCTGGGTAGCATGGGGTT
Source organism: Protopterus annectens (assembly GCF_019279795.1). Taxonomy (NCBI): domain Eukaryota; kingdom Metazoa; phylum Chordata; order Ceratodontiformes; family Protopteridae; genus Protopterus; species Protopterus annectens. The sequence continues at coordinate 273,705,167 of NC_056745.1, forward strand.
GTGAGGAAGGAAGTCCCTTGTTGTGGTTGCATCCTGCTGCCCACCAAAGAAAATCTTTTCTTAAACAAGGTATCATAGTTTCTAGGTCTTGAGAGTGTTGACACCAAAGGCTTTTTAGGTACCATTGTAGTTTCCTCATATGCAGTCTGGCATATGTAATGAGTAGCATGCAGGAGGCCATGAACCCTAGAGCTTGCAGGGTTTTCCTTGTGGATAACTGGGTTCTGGTGGCTAGTTGAGAGAAGTAGCCTGTCAGGTAGGCTTGTATTTCTGGAGTAAGGAATGCCAATCTGGGATGCTGTGTCCAGGAATGCTCCCAGAAATACAATTTATGTGGGGACTACTTTTGATTTCTTTTCATTGAGAGTATACCCCAGGGAGGTCAGCAGGTCCTTTACAAAGGTCAGGTGCTGTAACAGCTTTTCCTGTCTGCCTGAATCAGGAAACATCCAAGTAGGGGTAAATTTAAATATTTTTTTGTCTGCAAAAAAGCAATGGCTGGAACCAGGCATTTTGTGAAAACTCTGGGAGCAGTGGCTAAGTCAAAGAGAAGCACAGAGAACTGAAAATGCATAGATCCTGCCCTGAAATGTAGATATTTCCTGCAAGATTCCCTGATTGGGATGTGTAGGTAAGGCCTCTTATAGGTCTAGGGTGGCTAACCAAGCATACTTGGAAAGCACAGGAAGAAGCTGCTAGAGGGTGAGCATTTTGAATTTTGGCATCACCAGAAAGGTGTTTAGAATGGATAGATTAAGGATTGGGCACCAGGTGCCCTCTTTTCTGGGTACCAGGAAGAGTCTGGAATAGAAACCTTGGCCTATCTGGTCTGCAGGAACATGTTGTATTGCCCTCATGGAGAGCAGGGAATGGACTTGCTTTATGGCCTCTGCCCACTGGTTTGGAGGAAGATCTGGGAAACCTTTTGGGGTCGGCAGAATGTGGAAATAAAATTTGTATCCCTGAGACACTATGTTGAGGACCCATTGGTCTTTGATAATAGAAACCCAGTTCGCATGTAAGGAGAGTTTTCCTCCTAGGGGCACAAGCAGGTGGGCAGAGGTAAGGGGTGGAGGTGTAAAGTCATTGTGAGTTCTTACCATAAGGGGGTGGCTTAGCACTCCTTGTTTTTGAAGACTAGGAACTCAATTGCTTACATCTTTGCATTTCCTGGGACTGCTGTCTGGGGGGGCGGTCTGCTTCCTCTGGGTCTTGGCTGAGCTGGCCTGGAGGGGGACGGAAAGGACCAGTGCTCGGAGGGGCAATGTCTATTGAACCTCGGAGGCTGGACCTGTAAAAAGTCTGTCTGCATAGATTTAGCTTTTTCTTCCATCTTTTTTAAGACCTCTTCTGCCTTGGTGAGAAACAAATGGTCTTTGTTCAATGGTGCGTCCAATAATTTTGATTTGACAAGGTCTGTTCCTTAAGCCAAGCATGACTTCTAAGGACGGAACCAGTGACTGCTGCCCTGCAAGATGTTTCTAGGGCATCAAACCCACATTGCAAGCTATGCTTAGTAACTTGGCTTGCAGAATGCATAAGCTCTTGTAATTCTTTATTTTCTGCACAAGCAGGAAAGGAAGATATTTTTTGTTTGAGGAGTTCCATGGTATACTGCTGATATCTCACATCATGTGGAACTGACAATTTAGTGCTCTAATAGCAAGAGTTGCAGAGGTGTATACTTTTTTACCCCATCTGTCTAAAGCTCGGGAATCCCTGTCTGAGGGTGTGGGATTCTTAGCTGAGGTTGCTTTAATTCCTTTAGGTCCTTGGGAGATGACCTTTGGGTCAGCAGTACGATTTTTGAAAAGGAATTTGAGAGTCAGGGACTCTGTAGTAGTGGGTCAGATTTCCTGGGAGCAGGAGGAAGGGTGTGAGGAGTCACACTGGATACCATAAAAACATCATCCACAACATCCAGGACAGGAGGAATGGCTAAATGTCTGCTGTGGTAAATCTAAGAATTCCCCGAGTCTCGTTTTTGACTGAGGATAGTCCTGACATTCCATTCGGAAATTCTCCCTTAAAGTATTTAGGATTTCACCAAATGAAAAATCCTCGGGAGGAGAGGCCAAAGGAATGGATTCCTCTGCATCAGAATTCTCATAAGCAGAGAGGGGTTGCATGTCTTCATATTCAGAAAACTCAGAGTCATCAGACTCCTGTTCAAATAAAACTACTGGGGAAAATTCTCTTTCTTTTGGAAAGGGTAGCCTGACTTCCCCAAATAAGCATAATAAGGTCTTCCACCATTTTAAGCATTTGAGAATGAGGCATGAAAGCAGGTGCCTAAGCTTGTGTCATTTTTTTTGGCGCAGTTCGTACCCTGGGTCTTAGAAACTTGGTCATTTTAGAAAGAACTGAAGACGTGAAAGAAGTCATCGGTTTGTGTAGAGCATCGGTACTGTGAAGAACTTCCTCAAATGCCAGTGCCTGCTCAGCGGCTCTGGACCCATCCAAGGTAGAGACATCTGCAGGATCCTTAGTCAAAAAAAAGTCTCACAGCATACAGGACTCCAAACTTGTCTCTGTAACGGCCGGCGAATCCACAGAAGCACCTCACCGAGGAACAGAGAACTGACTACTAGCTTAACGGAAGTGCTGTCAGCAGTTTTGGACCTGTGTGGTCTGTCATTGTCTTTACCCTTACGTTTTTTCAGAAGATCGATAGTTGGATGGCTTACAAAACCATATCAGAATACGAGACTGAGAGCGAAAATATATATCTACAATAAGGGCCCAACGACCTATAATTCTGGCGTTGAACAAAGCACAAAAGTGACAGCGAGGGACGTCATGCTCTGGGCCTAAACAGGTGACACCATAAGAATGGAAATCTCTGTGTGGTATTTGCTTTCTACAGGCAAGACAATTGTTAACTTTTTCTGACATCTGTTAGAGCGAAAAAAAGGATCCCCAATGGGGTACTTAGCTTTAGAAGACTTCAACTTCAATTCCGACCGGCACTCGTGTGAACTGCTTCTGCTTTGGGCTCCTTGGCAAGAAAGACTGATATAATGGCATCGGCTGCCTGATTTTAAACCAGTGATGACCTTCCTGGAGTGACAGCAACCGACACACCAATACTAAGCCTCTGGTATTCGGGCCGACTGAGGGCTACCCCTGGCAGGATAACCCAAGTATGATGACTGCAACAGTGAAACACGAAGTACAGTTGTGTACATTTACCATAAATGTAGATGTTAGAGTGTATTCACTGTTGCAGTCATCACATTTGGTTATCTGCCTGCAGGTAAGCCCTCTGCCGGCCTGAATACCAGAGTCTTGGATTCTTGCGTCAGATGCTGTCTCTTCTTCCATGACATCAGGTCGTCAGGGGTATATAAACATGCAGCTAATGTCATTACATCAGTTTTTCTTGCCCCAGATGTCAGGTACCCCCACAATGGGAAGCAATTATATGTTATGGTCATCTCCATCAAAACAGCAAATACAGCAGAAAACTTAAATACACTAAACAAGAAAGAAAGGTAGAGCCCAAGAGAAATCAGGGGGCTGGAGGGAGAGTAACTAGGACTGCAACACTGAATACATTATGGTAAGCGTACACAACTGTGCTATGTTCTTCGTGTTTCACTGTTACAGTCATCACATTTGGGTTGATTCCCAGAGCTAAGGAAGGGAGGAGGAAGTTAAGAGAGCATTAGGGCCAGCTATTAAGCCCTGCAAGACTGCAGTAGCAAAACCAGCTCTGGATTTAGAAAAAACAGGCACGTGGTGATGCTTGGTGAAGGTATGTACAGAGCTCCAGGTAGCAGCTTCTAGGATGTTCCTGGTAGGGACTCCTCTGAAAAAGGCTGCAGAGGTAGATGCAGCCCTGGTGGAATGTGATCTTATCCCCTGTGAGGTAGGTTTTCCATGCTGCTTGTAGCAGAAATGAATACAATGGGCTATCCATTTAGAAATGGTTTGCTTTGAAATGGCCTTCCCCTCTGCCCCTGCAGCAAAGCCAACTAGCAGCTGTTCAAATTTTTTGAAAAGCTTAGTCCTGTCCAAATAAAATCTAAGTGGTCTGTGCACGTCCAAAGAGTGCAGAATTCATTCTCCTTTGTTTTGTGGATTAGGGAAAAAGGTAGGCAAATGGACTGATATAGGGCCACACTAGACACCACCTTGGGCATAAAGCAAGGATTGGTCCTGAGGGAAACCATGTCTGCATGGAAGATAATGAAGGGTTCCATTGCCATGAGGGCCTGTAAATCAGATACTCTTCTTGCTGAAGTGATGGCTAGAAGGAAGTCTGTTTTTCAAGAAAGGAATTTCAACTCTGCTGTTGCAGCTGGCTCAAAGGGAGGGAGAGTGAGTTATAAAATACAAAGTTAAGGTCCCAGGGCTGGAGTAGGGGCTCTCCTGGGGGAGGGGGGCTTAACTTTTTGGCCCCTCTAAGGAATTGCTTTAAAAGGGGGTGAGAGAAGAGGGGTGGCTCAGTATTATAATGTGCTGAAATGACAGAGGCATGAATTTTAATTGACGAGAAGGATAGGCCCTTGTGGAGCATTTTTGTTAAGTACTCAAGAATATGGGGTAAGCTGGGCACCATTGTGCCCATCCCCTGACTCTGGCTCCAAAAACAGCAACTTTTCCACTTTTCAGCATAGGATTTTCTAGTACTAGGTCTCCTTGCCTCCAGAATGACATCTAGCACCTGCTTACTGAGGGATGCTATTGGAGAGCTCAAGGAATTAGCCAGGCTGCAAGGTTCAGGGTTTGAAGCTGAGGGTGCAGAATCTGACCCGCCTGCTGGGACAGCAAGGAAGGGGTCTGAGGCAGGTACCATGGTTCTAGCAGTGTCATACGGCGCAAGAGGGGGTATCAGTACTGGTGTGGCCAGTCTGGTGCAATCAATATTGTCCTTGGCTTGTCCTGCTTGATCTTTTGCAGAACCTTCAAGAGGAAAGGCAGAGGGGGGAAAGGCATAAATCGAGAGGCTTTCCCAGGTAAAGGGCAAGGCATCCACTTTCCAAGCTTGACTGTGGGAAGTCCTTGTGCAGAATTTGTCCAATTGGTAGTTCTGAGGGGAGGCAAACAGGTCTACCTCTGAAGTCCATTTGTTCAAGAGGTTGAATATTTTTGGTTCCAGTTTCTATTCATGTGGGTCCATGAGATTTCTGCTTAGGTCATCTGCTAGTGAATTTAGCTTGCCTGGCAGGAATTGAGCTTGTAGGTGCACTTGGTAGCTCAAGGCTGTATTCCACAGAGCCATGCCTAGTCTGCAGAGAGGGTACAAGTGGGTACCCCCTTGCTTATGTACCACATAACTGTGGTGTTGTCTTGTCTATCAATAATTGTCCTGGAAGGATGCGGTCTTTTAAGACTGTCAGTGAATTCTGTACAGCTAACATTTCTTTTTGGTTGTTATGCAGGGGCATCTGTCTCGGGTTCCATTTATCCTGAATGCACTTCCCTGCCAAGTGAGCCACCCATGCACAGTCTGATGCATATGTTAGGGTTTGGGTGGCAGGGGGTAGAGTGACAGGGAGCCCCTTGTTGTGGTAGCAGGCCTCTGCCAACCAAAGGAACTCTTGTCTTTATACAATGAATGATAGGAATCATTGATTCCAGGTCCTGAGAATGTTGACTCCATAGGCTTTTTAGATACCATTGTAGTTTCCTCATATGCAGTCTTGCATATGGAATTAGTAGAATGCAAGAGGCCATGAACTCCAGGGCATGCAGAATTTTCCTTGCAGACAGCTGGGGCTTTGTGGCCAAAAGTTCTTAGGTTGTCAAATAAACATGTTTCTGGAGCGAGGAAAGCCATCTGGGAAGTTGTGTTCAAGCTTGCGCCCAGGAATACAATCTGCTGGCTAGGTACTAGGTGAGATTTATTTTTGTTTATGGTGTACCCCAGTGAGGTTAGAAGTTTCTTTATGAATGCCAGATATTTTAATAGTAAGTCCTGGCTTTCTACCTGAATCAGACAATCATCCAAGTATGGGTATATATGAATATTTCCCTGCCTGCAAAATGCAATGGCCGGAGCTAGTCACTTTGTGAATACCCTGGGCACAGTAGATAAGCCAAAGGGAAGTGCAGAGAACTGATAGTGCATGGAGCCTACCCTGAAGGGTAGGTATTTACTGCAAGATTCCCTGATTGGGATGTGCAGATAAGCTTCTTTTAAATCTAGGGTTTCCAGCCAAGCATCTTTGGCTAGCATAGGAAGCAGCTGAAGTGTTAGCATTTTGAAATTTGGGATTACCAGGAAGGTGTTTAGAATAGAGAGGTCCAGGATAGGACGCCAGGAGCTGTCTTTTCTGGGTACCAGGAAAAGACTTGAATAAAACCCTTGTCCCCTTTGTTCTGCTGGGACAGGCTGAATAGCCCTGATACTTAGAAGAGAGAGAACCTGCTGTTGGGCCTCCGCCCACTGATCTGGGGGTAGGTCTGGCCACCCGTTTGGGGTTGGTAGGGTGTGGAAGTGGAATCTGTATCCTTGGGAAACTATATTTAAAACACATTTGTCTTGGGTAATGAGTTCCCAGTTTTTTGCATGCAGGGTGTTTTCCTCCCAAGGGAGCAGGCAGTTGAGCAGGGTTTGGAAGGGCTAAGGTTAAGTCATTGTGCCATTTTTCCGTGGGGGGTGGGCTTACTACTCCCTGCTTTGGAAGTTGGAGCTCCCCACTGCTTAGGCCTGTGCGCAGCCTGAGACTGTAACCTGGGTGGTCTGTTGCTCCTGAGTTTAGACTGGAAAGGACCCAGGGGCGGCCCGTGCTATCGGGCTGCCGGACTGCAGCCCCCTCAAATCAAAAAGAAAATAAAAAATAGAAAAAAAAAGTTTTTTAAATTTCGCGGACTTTGCGCATGCGCAGTAGTCCCGACTACTGCGCGTCTATGCGCATGCTCCTGGCAGTCCCCATAGGGGGACACAAGGAGACGTCTGTGCACGTTTAACGTGCACAGACTCGCTGGGAGAATATGTCAGGGCCGGACTGCAAGAGCAGCAGTCAGGATTTAGGGACAGTCTCGCCGATCTCGGGAAGGAGTTTTTGGATGCAGCAGGGATCTCGCGGGTCTTGGGAGTATTGCACGGGCTGGATGGATAGTATGGAGAATGGACAGATAAGTGTATTGATGGAATATATGGTGTGTGCTTGTATTTACTGTCTGAAATGTGTGGTGCTTGGTGCATACAGTGTGTGTGTGTGTGTGTGGGGGGGGGGGGGGTGGGGTATCACACGAATACAAAAGTGTAACCATTCACCGCTCACAGCCCAAAAAGACAGTGAGGAGTCCTGTGCTGCAGTGTAATGTAGTACGTAGCAGCTCTGGAAATGGAGACAATATCATGAGGGCAATTCTCCAAAGAAAAAAAGAAGTGCAAACTCAGTTTTTTTCTGGTTTTCTAAATGCTCCATCTAAAGCTGAACTATATGTTCAACCAGGAAAGCAAAATATTTCATGAGGTTAAAGGTGCTGATGAGAATGGGACAAAGGTCACTCCTAGCATACATTAATGTATTCATCTACAGCTGGTGTGTCAGCAGTTTGCACATTAAGGAGTTGCCCTTTAAGTAAAGCACTAGCTCAGCTAGGAGAGAATGACTTTTCACATTTGTAAGACATGTCAATTATAACTCGTGCTAATGTTAACTCCTTACGTTTGCTGGTTTTGCTTGGAAGCGAATATTTGCTGGTTTTGCTTGGAAGTTAATTTTGTTTGCAACATCCAACCTTATAGAGTGTGCTTCATGTTTCATTTGCAGAAATGGTCAGCATTGCAAGTTGTTACTTCTTTTAGAACTGTTAAATGTGTGCTGTGATGGATTTTTCACAGCAAAACACAATTCTTTTAGAGAAGTAAAAAAAGTTACTGCATCCTATTTATGTGTGTATTTATTTATTATGTTTTGTTAACCACAACTGTCAAATCAAATTTTCATTAGAATCCTGGGGAGAAAGCTCCTGACAAACAATACATGACAGTTAAAGACCAGCAATGACATAGAAGGTACATAAAATAGGCAAAGGCTATATACACTATTAGTTAAAGTAAAACGACAGAAATTCCTACAAGTCACATATTAATATTGTATAATACATAGTAATAAAATGTGTTAATATATTGATAGAAATAATTGCCACATTTTGATATGGTTTTACTTGGACATGCAAAAAAATTAATAACTACTTGTGAAAAATAGCCTGAGTCTATTAGGGCTGACTGCAAGATCATGCAACCTACTACACCACTAACAAAATCACCTGTGTGAAAATGCCCCAGGTGCTCATGGTGGTGTGGTAGGGAACACCTCAGGCTTGAACCCTGTACCCTGTATGCAGGTGTTAAAGACTTGAGTTCCCTACCCACCACCATTTGTAAAAAAATTGCAGATTTTTGCCTCATATTTGATCTGATATGTTCCTCATAATATCTGTGGTTTGTAAATGTTTTACTGCTTGATATTTGATGGTGTAGTAGTAGCATTGTTGCCTCACAGCTGCAGGTTCTCAGGTTTGATTCTTGGCTGGGGTTCCTTCTTTGTGGGGTCTGTCTCTTCTCCCTGTGTTTGTGTGGGTTTGCTTTTGTGTCCTCCCATGTTACAAAGACATGTCTGCATTATTTCTTCCTGGGCCTCTGCTGAAAATTGTTTTTTTGTTCCAAGTCAGACTGTCCTGATTAACGAATGTTAAATAAAATTGACAGGCATTTGAATTTCAGACTTCAGGTTTCTGAATGTTTAATTCCTTGCATAATTGATGGTGCAGTGGTAGTATTGTTGCCTCACAGCTATAGGTTTTCTGGTTTGATTCTTGGTTGGGGTGGCTTCTGTGTGGAGTCTGCATCTCCTCCCTGTGTTTGTGTGGATTTGCTCTGGTGCCCTGCCATTTTACAAAGACGTGTCTGCAGTTTTAATCCCTCGTCTCTGCTGAAAATTGTTTTGTTCTGTCCGCAGTAAAATTGACCGGCATTTGAATTTCAAACTTCATGTTCTTCAGAATACATAGTAGCACAACCTTTTTTCTAGCAATTTTCTAAGTTTATAAGATGAATATTTTAAATTTGTCCCTATTTTTGGGACTGTATTCCCCCATTATTGGCTTCGTCCAGGTTTTTGTGCTAAGGTTGACAGCTATGGCAAGAACAGAATTCACTGAATATGTTTGAGGGCTGTATTCCCTCATTACTGGGTTTGTCCAGGTGTTTTGTACTAAGAGGTTGACAGCTATGGTGAGAACTGAATTCACTAAATGATAGCCATTTAAGTTTCAGTCTTCCTCTCTTTTACAAAGCAGCTGATGTGGCGTAGTGGTATGTTACTCTGTTTCATGCTCAGGGACCTTGGCAGTAAAATATATGGCGGCAACACAACATTTTATTCTAGCAACTTTCCAAGATTATACAAGCAATGTTTAATGTGTCCCTGGTTTTTGGGCTTTTGACCCCCCCCCCAATACATTTTGGCTTTTTCCAGTTTTCTTGAGCTGCGAAGTTGAGATGCAGTTGAGTATTGAATAGATTTTACAAGGAGCTGAGAGCTGCAGGGGAATAGAAGTTTAGTGCTTTGCCTAGTTAATACTATAGCACAACAGGTTGTGTACTTGCTTTTGATGCAGAAGGCTGTGGGTTCTACTCCCACAAGGGGTGGATGCTGCCGTACTGAGAATGTTCTCCTTGGTGAAGATACTAACTATGAGTCTGTTATCAGTTTGCCATCCATTTCTTCTTGCAATATTATTACTAGCTTATCATTTTTAATGTAATATAGGCAATTTATTCCTGAGGGGCAACAGGCACTTTATTTTTCGATGAAACCATGAAATATAAAGGTGATTGCTAGCAGCAACCGCTTCATTAGTTACAGATTTCTTTAATGTGGAATTATTTAGATGACTTACTTCAGAGATTGTGCATATTTACTGATAATGGACTGTAGAATTGTGTATATTTACTGATAAAGGTGGACTGTAGAATTGTGCATATTTACTGATAATGGTGGACTGTAGAATTGTGCATATTTACTAATAATGGTGGACTGTGGAATTGTGCATATTTACTAATAATGGTGGACTGTAGAATTGTGTATATTTACTAATAATGGTGGACTGTGGAAGTCTGAGTAGACTTTTTATGATAAATGTTCTCAACTGGGCAGTTTTGCCATTATGGGTGCATATGGTTTGTTTCATTGCTTACTGGAAAAATGTTCAAAACAAATTTAAAACACCCTCTAACAAGTGTACTGTATTGTACAAGGAATATAATTTTAGTACAATGAGGAAGGTGTATCAAAGAGCACATGTATGTTTCATATGCAAAGGGCCTATGATTCGAAAACAGCCCAAAATTAATCTTTATCTGCCACTGGCAAAATGTATTTTCTTTGAATGTGGGTTTCAATGCTGTTTCAATGAATGTGAGTTTCAAGGGCAGAGAAGTTTTAATGCTAAGTTTTCATTGTGAGACTGCATTGCTTTGTTTAACAGATGTTTGTGCTGTAAAATACAAAATAAAACTTTCAAATGAAGTCAAACTCATCATAGAAGTAAAGTAGTATGCACATTAGTGTTTATGGTAAATGGAGTGAAATAGCCAAGTAATGGTTCATTGGAATGGCTGCAGAGGCTCCATTCAACCATTATTTTGTCAGGGGGGAAGGGCAGCAAACTCAGACAGGCCCAGCTGAACTATACCTCCCAAATGTCCAGATTTTCAAAGAATGAATAGATTTTTGCTTCTTATTTTTGGTTTGTTGTTCATAAAATTTGTAGTTTTAATTCCTAAATGATTTGCCAGAAGTCACTAAATAATAAGTTTCAAACTTCATAACCTTCAGAAAAATGCATGTTAAAGTAAGAGCTGTTCTATCAACTGTCTCAATTTATACAAGAGCAATTTTAGTACTGTTTATATGTGCCCCAGTATATTTGGCCTTGTTCAGATTTACTGCATTAACAGGTTGAGAGGTACATGCAAATAAATTGCTTTATAGAATTAGGCATAGCCAACCTCTCAACTGTCCCCAATTTTGGCTCAAAATGTTGCTCTTCCCCTAATAATCCCTCCATAAAATAGCAATTTTGGAAGAAAACATGGAGGGTTTACAATTAAGAAATAACTGTAATAATCAAAGTTATAGATTACTTGAAATGCATGTAGATTCTTTTATTTTGTCAGCTGCTCAAGGTAGCAGTACTAATATTAAAGTGTCCCTTCTTTGACAGGTAGCAGCTGTATTGTGTGTCTATTTTATATTTTTGCATCACATTTTTGGTCCATTTTTCATAAAATTGTGTTTTGGCAAATTAGTGACAAATCACTAAAGACTGAAGTTAGAAAATGACAGACATTTGAGTTTCAGATTTTATACCCTTCAGAAAATTCATACTAATGCAAGACCTATTCTATTATCTTTCTAAGTTTATTAGAGCAATATTTAAAAATTGTCCTTATTGTTGGGCCTTTGTCCCACGTCTGTGTATGGCTTTGTCCAGATTTCTTGCTCTTGAGGTTGAGAGGTATGACAAATGTGTCAGGGCCATCACAGTCAGCCAGAGAGATTTCAAATTGTGACATGCTTGTTGCAACCCACTCCCCCATGTAGTGACTCGATGTGTCCAAGCAAGGCAAGGAGTAGTTGTATCTACCTTGGATGGGGAGGACACACTGCATAAGTACTACAGTGGCTTTTCATCTGTCCTTGATTTTGCAGAATGGTCTGGTTTCTGTCATATTTTTGTACTGTTGATTTATGCTTATTACTCAGATTTATGCTTATTACTCAAAGTGCCGGTTGCTCTGTGTTTAAGTAGCAATGCTTTAATGACCATAGGGTAAGCTTGTCTGACATCATAAGATGCAAGTAAGCTTTAATAAGCATACTGTTAAAGAATTGCCAACATTGAAAGCCTTTCTGTTGTTGCCATGCAGAGAATACTTGACTAGATAATGTATAAGCCTTGGGTATTAAAGGACAGGATTCCATTATTTTAAAAAGCTCATTACATTTGTTGGAGACTTCCAGTCATCTCTACAGACTTTACCCGTAAACTAAACAGAATGCCAATCATGTGTGGTCCATAACCTGTATAGTAATCCTTTAAGCAATGTATCTTGAGCTTGTTTCTTGTTTGCTTTTCATTTTTTACTTTTATCATGTTTTCCCCATGAAACAAGTTGTCAGGCAGCAGGTCTTTTTGGATAAGAAACATTTTTACAAGTGGGGGCATCACATAGATTTCTACTTTCAGCATGTTACTTGGTACTTTAATAAAGCTGAATATATTATAATTAGAACTGCAGTGCAAGGAGAAGTGGTTTGAGTTGAGTGCTTCTGGTTTTTCTTATACTTGATTTTGACTGGCATTCCAGTAATGTATTTAAAAAGTAATTTATTTTTTCATGCCTCACAACCTTTTGTTTCCATCTAGATATTAAGTAAGCTGTCATGCAGCCAATGCATTGAAATATTTTTATTCTTCTACACTTATTTTTGTCTTGATTGGACTTTCATAATGATGGTTTGCCACCCAGGGCAGCATATTTAATTAAAGTTAGTTTTTTGTGGTTTTGTGCATAGCCCCTCCCCCTTTATGGTTGACCACACCCCTTCCCCTTGACCCCACCCATTCAGCTGTCTCCTGCAGCCCCCCTGTGATTTGAAGTCACCAGCCGCCACTGAAAGGACCAATTCTTTGAAGGCCAATGCCTACTAAATCTGGGAGGCTGTACTTGTAGGAAATCTTTAACAGTTTGCATAGATTTAGCTTTTTCCTACATCCTTTTGAGGACTTCTTCTTCGCCGCCAAACAAGCAGTCATGGTTTAAGGGAGCAAACAGTAATTTAGCTTTAACATGATCTAGCAAGTTTTGCTGCTTAAGCCAAGCATGCATTCTAAGTACAGACCCAGTGACAGCAGCCCCGCAAGATGCTTCTAAAGAGTCAAAACCACAATGCAAAGTAAGTTTACCAACTTGTTCTGCAGAATGCATTAAATCCTGTAATTCTTTGTGTTCAGCAGAGTCAGGAATCAACATAATTTTCTGTTCAAGTAGTCCCATAATATGCTGCTGGTACTTTAACATACAAAACTGGCAATTTAAACCCCTAATGGCCAAAGTAGCATTAGTGTATACCTTCTTACCCCATCTGTCCAAGGCTCTAGAATCTCTATCAGAAGGGGTAAGATTTTTGACAGCAGTAGCCTTAATGCCCTTTGGTCCTTGGGAAACAGTCTCTGGATCCGCAGTAGGATTCTTGAACAGGAATTTGAGAGAGTCAGGTACTCTGTTTAACCTGTCAGGTTTTCTGGGAGTTGGAGGTAAAGTGACTGGGGAAAGGCTAGATTCAAAGAAAGCGTCATCTACAATCGCCTTTTGGTCCTTGGGAAATGGTCTCTGGATCCGCAGTAGGATTCTGAATCCTCTGCATCAGAAGCTTCACAGGTAAATAAGGGCAAATCCTGGTCATCAGAAGGAAGAGAAATATCAGATTCCTGATCAGAATCAGAAGGAAATTCAGTTCTAGGTCTCAAAGAGGGAAGGCTGGCTTCCCGTAATTAATGTAATAAGGTCTTCAGCCATTATAAGCATTTGTTTTTAGGCATATGAGCCTGCGCATGCGGTTTGGACATCAGTTTTCTAGGCGTGGATCAGGTTTTAGGCCTGGATGAAGAAGATGGCGTCTGTTTAAAATGCAAGTCTGTAGGCCTGAATACACCCTCAAAAGCCAGTGCCTGCACAGCGGCTCCGGTCCCATCCAAGGTAGAGACATCCATAGGTTCCATAGCTGAAGAAGCATCTTGCGGCATACTGAATGGGTCTCAGTAGAAGCCTGTGACTCTGAGGTATCTGTTATCAGGGGCTGCGAAAGCACCTCACTGAGTAACGGCGGACTGGCGACTAGCTTAATGGAAGCGTTGTCAGCAGTTTTGGACCTATGCGGTCTGTCTCTATCTTTACAACTTTTCGGAAGATCAGCAGTCGGATGGCTTAACTAAGTCATTTCCGAGTACTGATACAGAGCACCAAAATAATTTGCTGCAAAGATAACCCAACGACGAATAGTTCGGGGGTTGAACAATTGCCAAAACCGACAGTGAGGGACGTTGTGGTCTGGGCGAATGAAAATCTTTGAGATATTTGCTTTCCACAGGTAAGACAATTGTTAACCTTTACTGACATCGGTTGGAGCAAGAAAAAAGATCCCCAACGGGGTACTTATCTTTTTTGAAGACTTCGGTTCTGAAACTCGAAAACAAAAATTTCAGTAGTCGGACGACTGGCACTTGCGAACTGCTTCTGCTTCGGACACCGCACGGCAAGAAAGACTGATGTAATGGCATCGGCTGCATGTTTTATACCCCTGACAACCTGACGTCATGGAAGTAGAGACCACACCAGACACAGGAATCCAAGACTCTGGTATTCAGGCCAGCTGAGGGCTACCTGCAGGCAGATAATCCTAATGTGATGACTGCAACAGTGAAACACGAAGAACATCTAGGACTGCAACAGTGAATACACTCTAACATCTACATTTATGGTAAATGTACACAACTGTACTATGTTCATGTTTCACTGTTGCAGTCATCACATTTGGGTTGATTCCCAAAGCTAAGGAAGGGTGGAGGTAGTTAAAGAGAATTAGGGCTGGCAATCAGGTCCTGTAAGACTGCTGTGGCAAATTCAGCTCTGGATTTAGAAAAAATAGGCAAGTGGTAATGCTTGGGGAAAGTATGTACAGAGCTCCAGGTTGCAGCTTCCAGGATGTCCCTGGTAGGGACTCTTCAGAGAAATGCAATAGAGGTAGATGCAGCCCTGGTGGAATGTGTTCTTATCCCCTTGTGGGGTAGGTTTTCCATGGTGCTTGTAGTAGAAATGGATGCAATGTGCTATCCCATTTGGAAATGGTTTGCTTTGAAATGGCCTTCCCCTCTGCCCCTGCAGCAAAGCTAGCAGCTGGTCAGATTTTCTGAGAGGCTTAGTCCTGTCCAAATAGAATCTAAGATATCTGTGCACATCAAGGGAATGCAGTATCCTTTCCCCTTTATTCTGGGGATTAAGGAAAAAAAGTAGGCAAATGAATGGACTGGTTCAGAGCTACACTGGATACCACCTTGGGCATAAAGGAGGGATTAGTCCTGAGGGAAACCCTGTCCGCATGGAAGATAATGAAGGGTTCCACTGCCATAAGGGCCTGCAGTTCAGACACTCTTCTCGTAGAAGTGATGGCCAGAAGTAAAGCTGTTTTCCAATAAAGGAATTTCAACTCTGCTGTAGCAGCTGGTTCAAAGGGGGAAAGAGTACGTTTTTCCAACACAAAGTTAAGATCCCAGGCAGGAGTGGAAACTCTCCTGGGCAGGGGGGGGGGGTCTTAAATTTTTGGCCCCTCTAAGGAATTGTTTTAGCAGTGGATGAGAGAAGAGGGGTGGCTCAGTATTATAATGAGCTGATATGGCAGAGGCATGAATTTTAATTGAAGAGAAAGATAGGCCCTTGTGGAGCATTTCTGTTAAATCTAGAATAAGCTGGACACAGTTGTGCCCATCCCCTGAGACTGGCTCCAGGAACAGTATCTTCTCCACTTTTCTGAATAGGATTTTATAGTACTAGGTCTCCTTGCCTCAAGAATGACATCCAGCACCTGCTTACTCAGAGCTCAGGGAATTAGCCAGGCTACAAGATTCAGGGTTTGAAGTTGAGGGTGCAGAATCTGGCCCGCCTGCTGGGACAGCAGGGGAAGGGGTCTGAGGCAAGTGCCATGGTTGTAGCACTGTCAGACTGCAGAAAAGGGGGTACACCAGGGCTGGCGTGCCCAGTCTGGTGCAATCAGTATTGTCCTTGGCTTGTCCTGTTTGATCTTTATAAGGACCTTCGAGAGGAGAGGCAGGGGGGGGCATAAACTGAGAGGCCTTTCCAGGTAAAGGGCAGGGCATCCACTTTCCAAGCTTGACTGTGGGGAGTTCTGGTGCAGTATTTGTTCAATTGGTAGTTCTGCAGGGAGGCAAACAGGTCTACCTTTGGTGTCCCCCATTTGTTCCTCAAGAGCTTGAATATTTTGGGTTCCAGTTTCCATTCGTTTGGATCCATGACATTTCTGCTTAAGTCGTCTGCCAGTGAATTTAGCTTGCCCAGCAGGAATTGAGCTTCTAGGTTCACTTGGTTGCTCAAGGCTGTGTTCCACAGAGCCATGGCTAGTCTGCAGAGTGGGTAGGAATGGGTTCCCCCCTGCTTGTTTATGTACCGCATAACTGTGGTGTTGTCGGTCTTTACCAGTAGTTGTCCTGGAAGAATAAGATCTTTGAAAGCTGTCAGAGCATTCTGTACAGCTAACATTTCTTTTTACTTGACATGCAGGTGCATCTGTATTGGGTTCCATTTGCCCTGAATACACTGCCATGTGAGCCCCCCATGCATAGTCTGATGCGTCTGTTAGGGTTTTGGTGGCAGGGGGTAGAGTGAAGGGGAGTCCCTTGCTGTGGTAGCAGGCCTCTGCCCACCAAAGGAACTCTGCCATTAGGCAAGGAATGATAGGAATCATTGTTTCCAGGTCCTGAGAATGTTGACACCATAGACTTTTTAGATACCACTGAAATTTCCTCATAAGCTGTCTTGCATATGGAATTAGCAGAATTCAAGAGGCCATGAACCCCAGAGCTTGCAGGATTTTCCTTACAGATTACTGGGTCTTTGTGGCCAGTAGTTTAAAGTAAGCGGTCAAACTTGTTTCTCTGTAGTGAGGAATGCCATCTGGGGAGTTGTGTTCAAGCTTGCTCCCAGGAATACAATCTGTTGGCAGGGTAATAGGTGTGATTTCTTCTCGTTGATCGTGTATGCCAGTGAAGTTAGAAGTCTCTTTACAAATGCTAGGTGCTGTAATTACAAGTCCAGACTCTCTGCCTGAATCAGGCAATCGTCCAAATATGGGAAAATCTGAATATTTCTGTCTGCAAAATGCAATGGCTGGAGCTAGGCACTTTGTGAATACCCTGGGCACAGTAGATAAGCCAAAGGGAAGTGCAGAGAACTGATAGTGCATGGAGCCTGCCCTGAAGGGTAGGTATTTCCTGCAAGATTCCCTGATTGGGATGTGCAGATACGTTTCTTTTAAATCTAGGGTTGCCAGCCAAGCATCTTTGGCTAGCATAGGAAGAAGCTGTTGAAGAGTTAGCATTTTGAATTTTGGAACCACCAGAAAGGTGTTGAGGATAGACAGGTCTAGGATTGGATGCCAGGAGTTTTCTTTTCTGGGAACCAGGAACAGTCTTGAATAGAAACCTTGTCCCCTTTGTTCTGCTGGGACAGGTTGAATAGCCCTGATGCTGAGGAGAGAGAGCACTTGTTTTTGGGCCTCCACCCACTGGTTTGAGGGGAGGTCTGGCCATCCACTTGGGGGTGGGAGAGAATGGAAGTGGAATCTGTATCCTAGGGAAACTATGTTTAAAACCCACTTGTCTTGGGTAATGAATTCCCAGTTTTTGCATGCAGGGTGAGCTTTCCTCCTAAAGGTGCAAGTAGTGGAGCAAGGCTCGGAAGAGTTGAGGATAAGTCATTGTGCAATTTTTCCATGGGGGGGTGGCTTACTATTCCCTGCTTTGGGAGTGGGAGCCCCCCACTGCTTAGATCTGTGCATAGTCTGAGATTGAAGTCTTGGTGGTCTGCTGCTCCAAGGTTTGGACTGAGAAGGCCTGGAAGGAACTGGAAAGGACCAGTTCTTTGAAGGTCAATGCCTACTGAACATAGGTGACTGTACTTGTCAGAAATCTAACAGTTTGCATAGATTTAGCTTTTTCCTCCATTCTTTTAAGGATGTCTTCTGCTTTATTGCCAAAAAGGCGCTCTTGGTTTAAGGGTGCATCCAGTAATTTGGAAAGTTTTGTTCCTTAAGCCAAGCATGCATTCTAAGTACAGACCCAGTGACAGCAGCCCTGCAAGATGCTTCTTAAGCATCAAAACCACATTGCAAAGTATGTTTACCAACTTGGTCAGCAAAATGCATTACCTCTTGTAAATCTTTGTGTTCAGCACATCAGGAATTATCATTTTCTGTTTAATTAGTCCCATAATATGTTGCTGATACTTTAAGATATGAAACTGGCAATTTAAAGCCCTAATGGCCACAGTAGCAGAGGTGTATACCATCTCACCCCATCTGTCTAAAGCCCTAGAATCCCTGTCGGAAGGGGTCGGATTTTTGGCAATAGTGGTCTTAATGCTTTTATGTCCTTGGGAAATGGTTTCTGGATCCGCAGTAGGATTCTTGAAGAGGAATTTGAGAGCCAGGTACTCTATAGTACCCGTCAGGTTTCCTGGGAGCAAAGTGTCTGGGGTAAGGCTGGATTCCAAGAAGACATCATCTACAATCTCCAGAACAGGAGGGATAGCTAGAGGCCTGTGCTGAGGCAGGTTTAAGAATTCCCTAAGTCTCTTTTTGGACTGAATAGTCCTGGCTTTCCCAGCGGAAATGTTCCCCAACAGTATGCAAGGTTTCACCAAAAGAGAAATCTTCTGGAGGGGAAGCACAGGGAATGGAATCCTCTGCCTCAGAATCCTCATAAGTAGATAAGGGTAAATCCTGATAGTCAGAAGGAATAAAGATATCAGATTCCTGATCAGAAGAATCAGAAGGAAAATCAGTTCTAGGTCTCAGAGGGGGAAGGCTGGCTTCTCCTAATTAAGGTAATAAGGTCTTTAGCCATTCTAATAATTTGTTTTTCAGGCATGTGAGCCTAAGAATGCGCTTTGGTCAGTTTTCTAGGTGTAGTGCATGCTTTAGGCCTGAAGAAATCAGTATTTTTAGCTTGAAATGAAGTCTGTTTAATATGAAAATCCGTAGGCCTGAATACACCCTCAGAAGCCGGTGCCTGCCCAGCGGCTCTGGACCCATCCAAGGTAGACACATCCGCAGGTTCCACAATCAAAGAAGCATCTCGCAGCATACCAGACTCCGAATGGGTCTCAGCAGAGGCCTGCGAATCTGTAGAAATGCGCATCAGGGGCTGCAAAAGCACCTCTGTGAGTACTGGTGGACTGGGAACTAGCTTAACGGAAGCGTTGTCAGCAGTTTTGGACCTATGCGGTCTGTCTCTGTCTTTATCCTTACGTTTTTTCAGAAGATCAGTAGTTGGATGGCTTAATGAAGCCATTTTGGAGTATGGAGATTGAGAAAGAAAAAATTTAGCTATAAAAATAGCCCGACAACGAATAGTTCGGGTGTTAAACAAGGCACAAAACCAACAGTGAGGGACGTCGTGGTCTGGGCCTAAACAGGTGACGCAGTAAGAATGAAAATCTCTATGAGGTATTTGCTTTCCACAGGCAAGACAATTAATTTTTTCTGACATCGGTTAGAGCAACAAAAAAGGATCCCCAACGGGGTACTTATCTTTTGGAAGACTTCAGGTCTGAAACTCGAAAACAAAAATTTCAGGAGTTGGCCAACCGGCACTTGTGAACTGCTTCTGCTTCCGGCACCACATGGCAAGAAAGACTGATGTAATGGCATCAGCTGCATGTTTTATACCCCTGACGTCATGGAAGAAGCAACAGCATCTGATGTAGAAATCCCAAGACTCTGGTATTTAGGATAGCTGAGGGCTACCTGCAGGCAGATAACCCAAATGTGATGACTGCAACAGTGAAACACGAAGAACATATGAACCTATGATCATCATCTAACACATCTCTCCTACAGGAGGGTACCACCCAGGAAGGCAAAGAAAGGGAGTGGAATGCCTGCAACTGAATCTTATCAAAGGCCAGCCTCCTAACTTTTGCATCATTAAACAAAGTATAAAGGATTAGTCCAGATAAAATCACTTTTTCTAGCAGATCTAGGAGACTCTCGTGGATACCCTCCCTGTGGGAGGAATAAAGACACATTGTTTAAGTTTCCAGTAGTTTATTCAGTTAAGCAGGTAGATGGACAAGTCTTCTTTAGAACAAGTGGGGTATTAAAGAAGTTATGTACTTACCATAACGTTCCATATGTATTGTCCATTTTCATTCTTCCTCAACTAATAGAATTGGATCACATCCTAGATTCCAACTCTGACATTATACTAACTTGTGGCCTCCAACAAACTTGAGCTCCTTCCCTACCCATAATGCACCACCCCAAACATCCCTCAGATCTTGTTTGCACCTTGACTGGAAGGCTATAAAAGAATTCCCATAACTGGAGTTCAACACAAAGAACATAGGCGTCCTGAAGAGTCCCATTCCTCCAGAAGCCTGTTATGAAAAGCAGAGGGGGATGGGTGGGTGGGGAGTTGAAGAATGAAAACAGACAACACAGATGGAACGTTTTAAGTACATAACTGCTTTATCTGATGTTGTCAGTTTTCATTCATTCTTCAACTAATGGGACAGAGTCCCCAGCTACCTAAATTCCTGGGTGGACTCTAAAGGATATCCCTGAGTACGGTTGAAACAAAGGCTGCTCTTCCCCTCGAGACCAGATCTAGTTTGTAATGAGTGATAAAGGTATGCAAATTTGACCAGGATGCAGCCGCACATGTATCATCCATAGAGGCTCTAGACTGGAATGCATCAGAAGTTACCATAGAACTGGTTGAATGAGCCTTTAAAGGTTTTGGGAAGGATAGATTCAACATATTATAGACAAATGAAATGCAATGTGTCAACCATCTACAGTAGCTACAGTTATATTTGTAACAGATTTGTCCAATTTAGTATGTGTAAAGGAAATAAATAGCTTATCTGTCTTTCCAATTTCTTTTCTTCTGTCTAGGTAGAAGCGTAATTATGTCCAGTAAGTGCAGCATACATTCCTCTTTTAATTGTAAATTTTGAGAAGAATACTGGCAAGTTAGTGGCTTCATTAATTTTGGATTCTGACACCACCTTAGGTAGAAAGGAAGCATTGGTAA
Organism: Protopterus annectens; assembly: GCF_019279795.1. Taxonomy (NCBI): domain Eukaryota; kingdom Metazoa; phylum Chordata; order Ceratodontiformes; family Protopteridae; genus Protopterus; species Protopterus annectens. The sequence goes on from NC_056745.1 coordinate 273,726,026, forward strand.
GGAACGTGACCCTATCCTTCTGAAAAGTCAAAAATAGAGGCTTACAAGATTATGCTTGAAATTCTGAAATTTTTCCATCAGACATAATTGCAACTAAAAAGATAGTTTTCCAGGACAAAAAATTAAGATTACATTTAGCTGCAGGTTCAAATGGAGAATATATCAAGGCTTGCAGTATAAATCCCATTGTGGTATGGGTTTTTTATAAGGGGGGGGGGTATTTGAAGAAGAGTACCTTTAAAAAGGTTTTGCACAGTTTAGAGGACACCAAGGAAGAATTTTGAAACCCCACTTGAAAGTTGGATATTGCTGCGAGTTGAAATTTAATAGCTTAACTAGCACACTAAAATTTCAACATAATGATTTTGAGCTGAGAAGGGGTCTATCTGATTCTGCTCTGTCAGATAAATGAAAGTTCTCCATTTACTCCTGTACAGTTTCCCAGTAGAAGGTTTATGGGAAGATAAAAGTATGGAACAGACAGGGGAAGAAAGCACTGTTTGCCTGGCTCTGAAAGGAATTGGAGAAAATATGCTGTTAGCTTGAGATTTGAGATATCCAGGTGAGCCATGCCTGTCAAGCGAGACAGAAGGTCTAGAATTGGCTCCAGAATCAAGGCGGGTATTGAAGATGAGGCTAAAGGAAGGGGAAAGAAACCTGCAGAGGCCAGTAATTGAAATGAGGATAACTTTACTCTTCATCCTGGCTGCTTTCTGAAGGAACTTGGGAATTAGGGGAGTCAGACAATAAGCATACAGAAGACCAGGGAGCCATTCATGGAATACAGCATCCCCAGAGGATTCCCCCATTTGGGGGATCAGGGCAAAAAAGCTGCTGCATTTGTTCAGGGGAGATACATAAAGATCGTAAAGGCTGGACCCACTGACTGAAAATCATTTCAGTCACCTTGTTGTTGAGAGACCGACCACTATGAGGTAAGTAAGACAGGCCTGCTCAGCTTTGTCTGCTATCCCGTTGGATTTCCCCAGAATATGCACTTGCCATTAAAAAACAGTTGGACGATATCACCCACTGCCACACTCAAGAGCTTCTTGACACAGGGGATAAGATCTGGTTTCCCCTTGCTTATTGATGTACAAAACTGCTGACATATCTGTCTGGATTGTAATTATTCAGAGAGGAGGAGTCCTGAAATGTCTGCAACATTAACAGCAATGCTCTCATCTCCAGAACAGTGATATGCAAGTTGGCCTCTATAGTGGACCAAGTGCCTTGGACAGTCTTCCCCAGGAAGTCCCCCCCCCACCCAATCTGGGAAGTGTCCGTGTTCACTATGGCATTGGGCTAAGGGAGGATGAAAGGACAACCTTAACAGCTGTGGTGACTGCATCCACCAGGAAAGGTACCATTTGCATATCTGGGTTATTCTTATCTTTGCTGACATTGGTTGAGAAAGCATGGACCATTGTGTTGCTAGCATCCATTGCAAAATTCTCACGTGGAATCTTGCTAAGGGGACTAAAACTACTGCTGCGGAATAACTGCAGGGCTTGCAGAATCAGTTGGGCTGAAATTCTGGTACTGCAAATTATTTTCCTGATCAGCATCCTTACTGCTTGCTGCTTGCGCTCTTGATAGTGGAAGAGAAGCTACCATAGACTGCGTGTCGAAAACTGCTAAAATTTCCAATGTCTGGGTTGGTTGTAAATGAGACTTGTAATTTGTTATTCTAAGATGTGAACAGGTCTGCAACACCTGATCTTGTGCTTCTATCAATCTATGCCTGGTTGGGGAGGTAATGAGCCAATTGTCCAAATATGAAAACACCCAGGATCCTTGCAGTCTCAACTGAGCTGCCACCACTGCCATGCACTTGGTGAACACCCTGGGGGCTGTGCTGAGACCATAGTGACTGGCTCCCAGTCGAAAGCATAAGTACCTTCTGGATTGTCTGTTCATAATCATGTGACAGCATGCATCCTGAAGGTCTATCAAGCACATCTAATCATTCTTGCTCATAAAGGGCAGAATGGACTGAACTCTGACCATCCGGAACATTGTATCGAACAGATTTGTTCAGTATACTTGGATCCAAAATTGGTCTCCAGTCCCTGGTTTTCTTTGGCACTAAAGAATCTTGAGTAAATTCCAGATTCTATTTCGTCTGGTGGGACCTCTTGGATAACTTTCTACTAGCTATTGAATTTCTAGATTTTGAATTTCTAGTGCTTCTACCTACTCCTGATTGGCTGGGATATCTGGAAATTGTTTTGAAAATGCAGGAGGTAGTGAAAATGGAATTATATAACCTCTGAAAATAATCCTCTGCACCCATTATCTCTAGGCAGGCTGTTTGGTGCAGAGATCAGCAACCCCTGACTGCCTCCAGACGTAGGCCATCGGGGCTCCATTTAGGAGCGCTGAAAGATTCTGTCAGAAATGGAATTCCTAGACCCCCAATTTTGCAGGCCTCCTCTGCATGGGGGAGTGACTTTCCATTAATTGCTACCCCCCACCTCTGGGGGAACTACCTCCACATGTGTTCTGGAAAGGCCCCTGAAAATTTAGGAACCACATTTTTCAATCTCCCCTTGATTCCTTGAAAATGTACTTTGAGGAGCCAAAAAACACATGCCCACTCCAGTGAGGGTCTTTCCATCTTTCTCACACCTGGAGTGTGTCTCCTTTACTTGGGGGCAAACAAATGTACATCTCACAGTTTTCAGTTAGCAACCCCCCACTTCAAGTTTTCCCCTCATCACTGCAACACAAACTTTCACCCAAGATACGACTACTGCTCCCAGCCTCCACCACTTCTAGCCACCTCTTTCTCCTTTTCACCTCTGTACTGTGTATATCCCCTGTCTAGTCTCTTCTGTGATCCATCTAAAGTTCCTCAAACCTTTGTTTTTTCACTCCTTGTTATTCTCATCTCTGCTCAGTCTAGACTTACGATCTTTTAAGAAACCATACTACTTTCTCAATGCTGTCAAGATGCAACAGTATTTATGTAACTACAAATTATTCATGTTATCTTCTTTTAATCTGGGAATATAAAAAGGTATGGTTATGTTGATTTTTATGCAGTACTCTTATTGGGAACAATGACAGCACCATTTATACTACAATTACAAACAAGTTGCTCATTATCAAATGCCAATCTTAAAAGGGGTCAGGCTCAAATAAAAAAGGAGGTCTTAACAACTGGAACTCTTGTATGCTTGGGTCAGCTAGTAAAAATTAATAAACTGCTCAGTCTAAACCAGTTTTTCACCAATATCTCCCCATTACTAGAGTCTGCCAAGCCCAGTTTACCCTTCTACACATTCATTGTCTCAATCTCCAACATGTCTGATGGGCCATCCCATGCATTAAACATGCTTTCTTGCTACCTACAGTGCTGAGTGATTATAAAGCTGCTTAAGAAATTCTATCACTTGTAATTCCTGCTTTACAGCAAGCAATACTGGCAAATAGAGTCTCCAATCCCCCCAAACCACATCTCCCGTGGACCAGGAAAAGGGTGTGAATAAGCCTGGAAAGCTTTAATGGTATGTAAAAATATTTACTAAGACACCACCCAAGAAAGCAATAATACCAATACTTTATAGAGTATCTGGTGATATGGAGGATTCTAGATCAAATTAACCCAGGGATGTTGGAGGCCAAACTCACATTTCCAGGCCAGCCTAAATTTATTAGCAGTAAGTGACCTCAAGCTCAGCAGAGCCAGTTATATTTTTAATATTGTACTCTTAGAGATAATTGCCTCACAGCAAGAGGTCCTGTTCGATTCTCGGCTGGAGTGCCTTCTGTGTGGAGTTTGCATGCCCTCCCCGCGGTTGATTGGCATTCGAAAGACATGCGTGAATGGGCGTGCCTTCGCTGAAGGTTGGGTGCCAGGCTGGCAACTCGGCACCATAAAAATCTACTGCCAATCATTAGCGGACCGGAGTTCCTAACAGGGAAAAGCCAAAAAGACAGAGATAACGGAAAACTCCCTAGTTCTTCACCAGTATTGTACCCAGCGGGTCCATTCCTTTAAATCTAAACACTATACACTTCTGAGATTTAGGACGGAACTCAAAAAAGTGATCCACAAGTTTCATGCAGCAAATTGTGTCCTTGGCTTAAATACCTTAAACAATTCTTTTCAGCTTGCTGAAGGGCTTCAGCTGTGATAAGGATATTAACTCTCCATGCAAAGAATATACTGATGTTTACCTGAATATACTAGTTGTCCCATCTGAAAAGGGACACTGCCCTGTAGGTCGACAAAATGTAAATACAAAAATTATAAAAACATACAGATAAAGATGCCTCAGAACCAAACAGAAAACTAGGAGGAATAGGGAGAGTTTTAATTTCAGTAGCAATATTCCAGAGATCCAACCAACTTTTCAATCAGCCTGTCTTCTAGCCATTACAGAAGCCATACTACATTAAAAAAAAAACTACAGCACACAAACTTGTACACATGCCGGTTCCACATTATAAAAGTATTCAAAAAGTTCACAATTTTAGAATCTTTAACTCAACCACTTGTACTAAAGAAACTAACTATTCATTTACATCAGCATGATAATTGGCCATAAACATAGTTAAATGAAGCTCACCAATAACCATACTACTAATCTATTTATTAATGCTATTCAAAAGTTCTAAACAACATCTAATAGTCTGGTTTAGAAATAAAAGAAGAGAAAAACAATCATCCATGTCTGATGAGTGAGCCTTAACCTTCACTCACACTTGGAAGAATCCAGTATAAGATACACACCAATATCTTTAAACTCAGGAAATGTAGCTATGTGTGGAAAAATGGCTCCTCTAAGGATTTCTAGATTCTTCTTTTTAAAAAAATGGAGGACATCATATCAAAAATGTAGGTCTATTAGACAAAGATTCTAGGAATTTATAAAACTTACTCGCCCAACAAAATCTGTAAAGTTTCACATTCAAGAAGATAAGACTTCAACAAACAGCCAAAGTTGACATTTTTAGAGGTATTAAATTATCTTCATCCAAATATGTTAACTGAATAAGAAGTTATGTACCTACCATAACGTTCCATGTTAGTTGTCTTCTCTCGCCTTCTTTCTTGCTTGATGGGTTCGGAGCCGATCCCTCGGCTCCGACTCGGCACTTGCTAAGCTCGAAAGTTTCTTCCACCAGCTCGAGGCAGCCCCATATCCCATGATGCAAGGCGGTAAGTACCCAGATCTCGTTTGTAAACAAAGGGCAATAGCACCAAGCATACAATACTTCCCAAAGGAAGAAGAAACTTACAGATGTAAAAAGGACCAGGTTTGAATGGTCTTTAGCATAATAGTTTCTTATACAAGGTCTGTCCAGGCCAGGGGGAAGGAGGGAGGGTCGCAAGAAAGAAGGCGAGAAGACAACTAACATGGAACGTTATGGTAGGTACATAACTTCTTAATGTTAAGTTGTCAATCTCGCCTTCATTCTTGCTTGATGGGACCGCGTTCCCTAGCACCTCTATCCTGGGTGGCTCAATGGAACAAACTCTTGAGGACTGTAGAGCCAAAACTGGCTCTGTCCCTGGAGGCAAAGTCCAATTTGTAATGGGAAACAAAAGTGTGAGGAGTGGCCCAAGTGGCCGCTGCACAAATAGTGTCCAAAGGCAGTCTAGCTTGAAAAGCTGTAGAAGTAGCTAAACTCCTAGTTGAATGTGCTTTTGGTTTTGAGCACAGCTGTTTTCCCCTGATCGTATAAATTTCAGTGATGACCGAAGAAAGCCATCTGGACAAAGTCACTTTAGAAACAGGAAGGCCTTTTTTATTATCCGCATAGGAAACAAAAAGTTGATCAGATTTTCTAAATTTGTTTGTTGTGTCCAAATAATATCTAAGCTCACGGTGGACGTCAAGATAATGTAGCTTTTGTTCAGCTCTATCTGAATAGTTAGGAAAAATACAGGAGATCAATGGATTGATTCAGATTGTTTTTTGAAGCGACCTTAGGTAAAAAGGATGGATTAGTTCTCAAAGATACTCTGTCTTTGTGAAATATCAAATAGGGGGGTCGAACCGAAAGAGCATGAAGTTCAGACACCCTCCTGGCAGATGTAATAGCCACTAGGAATAAAGTTTTCCAAGAAAGATATTTCAGGGAACAAGAAACAGCTGGCTCGAAGGGGAAGAATCAAGGATGTCAGCACTAAATTTAGATCCCACTGAGGAGGAGGATTCCTGATTGGAGGCTTTAGTAGGAAAATTCCTTTCAAGAAGGCCCTGCAGAGCCTATGGGACATAATATTATGATCTGCTATCCCGACATGAAAATTAGAAATATCAGCCAACTGAACTCTGACTGTGGAAGAAGAGGAGCCTGCATGAAAAATCTCTGCTAAGAAGTCCAGAACTGCCTGAACAGGGGCAGTAAAAGGATCAATATTTTGGGCCTTAGCCCAATAAGAGAAACGTTCCATTTGCTTGTGTAAATCCTCCTGGTAGAGGATTTTAGTGAAGCTACTATGATGTCTCTAACTGGGTTAGAGATCAAAGGAAGCCTGGCTAAGGAAGGAAGTGGAGCAACCATGCTGTGAGGTTGAGAGAAGGGATTGACCGGTGCAGCTGACCCGATTGGTGAATCAGAAGATCTGGCACTGGGTCCAGATGCCACGGCTGCACCAAAAGGTGATGATGGAGGAACGGGAACCAAACTTGTCGAGGCCAGTAAGGGGCAATGAGAATCAATTTGGCTCTCAAAACGGTAGCTTTCTGGATCACCTGAGGGATCAGAGGAAATGGAGGGAAGGCATAAAGAAGTCCCTGGGGCCAATCCTGGGTCAGAGCGTCTCTGGGGGGATGGCCTGATAGAGGGAAGAGGCTGAAGAAGTCTGGACATTTGCTGTTTTGGGGAGTAGCAAAAGATCGCAACATGGTCGACCCCATTCCAGAAAAATCTCTTCCGCTATGGATTGCTTGAGAGACCACTCGTGAGGCATGAGAATAGCTCTGCTCAATCTGTCCGCTATAATGTTGGTTTTCCCAGGGATATGCGTTGCTACCAGAAACCGATGAGAGGAGATCGCCCATTGCCATAGTCTGAGCGCTTCTCGACACAAGGGGTAGGACTTGGTTCTGCCCTGTTTGTTGATATACCAAACTACAGACATGTTGTCTGTGTGGACTGCAATTGTCCCTACGGGAAGAAAGTCGTTGAGGGCTTGCAACGTTAAAAGCACTGCTCTCATCTCCAGGACATTTATGTGCAGATGGTACTCGCACGGTTGCCACGTCCCATGAACCATCCTGCCCTGATAATGACCCCCCGACCCGATCAGGGAGGCATCCGTGGTGACAGTGGCTATCGGGGACGGAGGTACAAAGCACCTGCCTTGGTGAACCTGAGACGATGTGATCCACCAAACAAGATGTTCTTTGCATGTTTGTGTCACCAGAATCTGGTGACGCATTGGGAGTTGCTGGTATGACCACTGTGTGAACAGCATCCACTGAAGGAGGCGCATGTAGAATCGAGCCAGGGGAAGAAGAGTAATGGCCGCAGCCATGAGACCTAATACCTTTAGAACCATTCTGGCCTGTACTTTCTTGCTGGCCAGAATGATCCTGACATGAGTCTGAATGTCTGAAACTCTTTGTTCTGTAAGGGTAGCTGACATCCGAACAGTGTTTAAGTTTGCACCTATGAAGGTAATAGACTGGCAGGGCGATAAGGATGACTTTTCGAAGTTGATTGAGATGCCTAAATGAGAACAAAGGTCTATTGTGTATAAGCTGATGCCTGGTGGTGGCTGACAGGAGCCAGTCGTCGAGATACGGAAACACCTGGAATCCTTGACGTCTCAGGTGAGCCGTGACCACTGCCATGCATTTGGTGAACACTCTGGGGGCTGTAGTGAGACCAAAGGGCAGGGCTCTGAACTGGAAGTGACTGGACCCCAGCCGAAAGCAGAGAAATCTCCTGGAGCGTCTGTGAATTTTGATGTGATAGTACGCATCCTGAAGATCTACTGAGCACATCCAGTTGTCCTTCTGTAAGAAGGGCAGAATTGACTGAAGAGTGACCATTCGGAATCTTGTCTTCCTGACAGACTTGTTGAGTCTGCTGAGATCCAATATTGGTCTCCAGTCTCCCGTCTTTTTGGGGACCAAAAAGAACCTTGAGTAGATTCCGGGCTCTGAATGGTCTATTGTAACTGGCTGAATGGCTCTTTTTTGCAGTAGTTTTGCGATTTCTAACTCTGCAATCTCCCTTAGACCGGGTGGTACATCTGGAAGGGAACTTAAGGGGAAGGGACTTTCCTCGAAAGAAATTATGTAACCCTTGGATATGATCGACTGTACCCATCTGTCTTGAGTGAGGGAATGCCAGGCTTCTGGGTACAGTGATAATCTTCCCCCGACTGCCTCCAAGGAGGGACAGCCGGGCAACACCTCAGGGATGCTGAAAGGGCTTATCAGAGAGAGGCTCCCTGTTTCCCTGGTTCTTCGGACCCCCTCTGCCTCTAGAGCGCCGTCTGTTGTTGTTACCCCCTCTGCCTCTAGGGGTAAACTGACCACGTGAGTCCGGCGTGACTCCTTGGGATTTACGGAACCACATCTTCCCACCCTTCTGTCCTTTGGGATAAGGCCTAGAAGGGGTGGAAAAACGGACTCCAACAGCAGAAAGAGTCTTGCCGTCCTGCTCACACCTGGTCAAGGTTTCCTTCACCTGAGGGCCAAACAAAGCTGACCCATCAAAGGGAGAATTTGTGAAGGACGCCTTAAAGGGATCCGTAAAATCACATAGCCGCATCCAGGCTTGGCGTCTAAGAGCCACACCTGTGCCTGCGGCTCTACTCGCTCCATCCGCAGCATAAGATATTAGCCGCATGGAGGAGTTAGCAATGGAATTGAGGGTTCCTAGCTGCGAAGCAATCTTTTCTTGAGCCCCTGCAGCTGTAGGATCCTGAACTACTTCTCCCAGCTCCTTCAGGATATCTCTGGAGTCTGGTGAAGTGACAAAGATAATTCAGCGAGCATAGCAAAGGTCGCTGAGGAAAACATCCGCTTGCCGTACCTATCCATGGTCCTAGAGTCCTTATTAGGAGGATGGACGGGCACGGAAGGATCTGCAAGTTCCTTTTTGGTGGCCGCAGCCACCACCATGGCATCAGCGGGGACACCCTTGGTAAGGAATTGTTTGTCACTCGGGGCAGTGATAAATTTTGAAGGCCTCCTAGGGACTGGCTCTACAGAGTCAGGAGCTGCCCACGCCTTTCGTGCAATAACTTGCATAAGGGGGTCGAAAGGCGGAGACACCCAGGAGGTGGAGGGCCGAGATCCAAACGCCTCTAGGTATACTGACTCATCCTCAGAGGGATTGTTGGTGGGCCAGTTTCCCCTCTGTTTCAGAAGTTCTAGGATGCCTGAGAAGGAGACATCCTCAGAGGGGGATCTAGGGGATCCCTCTGACTCATCAAAGTCAGTATCCGAAGTGACAGACTCGGGAGTCTACATGCTTCCTCTTACAAGTCCTCTTCCTAGGAGGATCACCCGAAACATCAGGAGAATCCTCGGAAGAGGGGGAAATTCCCAATGGGGAAACCTGAGGCGGAGGATCTCTGGGTCCTGTAGCAAGAGAAGTGGCAGAGATGTCAACAGGTACTATAGAGGGAGGAGCTACGGGAACAGACTGCTGACTGATACCAGTGGCCAGTACACTCTTCATTACCTCGAATGCTCCCCTCCCAGGCAGGTCCGAGAGAACCCGCTCCGAAGAGCTAGGAACTCCCGGGACCACCGAAAGGGAAGTCTCCGAGGCAGATGTCGGAGCCGAGCTCACCAAGGCCGAGGCTCCAAGGGGAAGAGCGGGCTCGGACAAGGGTCCGATGCCACTCACCCCCTCGGAGGAGACCATGGAAGCCCGACCACCGAATCCCTCTAAGGAAGAGGAGATAAAAGAGTAGAGGCTGAAGGAACAGAAGGGGCTACCTATACCTTTACCCTATTTTATGCCACTATGGACATTTATTTACTTCTCAGTTACACTAAAGCATAAATGTATTACAACTTTATATTTACTAATATTCTGAAGGAAAAAAAAAAAAAAAAAATATTTATATATATTTGTATTATTTGTACTACTTGTATATTCTACTAGAGTACTGACTGTATATTCTTCTAGTTATCACATGCCAGGTAAATGGTCCTCTGTACTACTTATAAATGTTAAGAATTGCTTTGTACTGTTTTCATCTAATATTGTATTGTATCATGGAGCTTTTCTCCCCGGGCCTCCGCTGAAAATGGACCTGTGTCCAGTCGGACTTTCCCGGTTAACAAAAATAAAATAAAATAAAATAAAATTAAAATAAAATCCGTCCTCCAGCCGTAGCAGTAACCATGCCCGAAGACTCCAACTCCAAACTCTGGGGTAGAGTTGAAGGAGGAACTGTAACGGGGTGTGGACCAACAGTCGTCTGCTGAGACGGACTGTGTAACATTTGGGCCAGTACCTGTGACTTGAGTAATCTACTGACCACTCTCTCTAGGTCATGATCTGACAACCTGGATGACCTTGAAGATCGGCTCCGATGACTCCGTTCCGATAGAAGAGGCGGCCGAGCGAAGTATCGGCTCCAAGGAAGGAGACCTCGACCTCTTCCTGGAATGAGCCATCGGAGCCGATACTACAGATCCTGTCGGCGCCGACTTCTCGGAGCCGACAGAACGTCTCGATGTATCGGCGCCAGCCGGAGCCGATACAGCCACCAAAGTAACGGTGTCGGAGCCGATCGGAGCCGACACCGATGCCTGTGCCACATGGGTGTCGGAACCGATCGGCGCCGACATTGAAGTGGACAATACAGATTCGGCACCGATAGCCATCGGTGCCGAAAGCTTTGTCAATCCAGAATCGGCTCCAGCCGGAGCCGATCTCGACTCAGTACGAGTCGGAGCCGAGGCCGCAGGCTTAGATACAGAAGCCTGGGCCTTGGCAGGTTTTGGTGGAGCCGACTTAGCCGGAGAGCCCTCCGGCTTAAGAAGGCCCCGAAGAATCAACTTGTTATGTCTCTCCTGCAGGACTCTCTGGCTGAAGGAGTGACAAATAGCACAGGAGTCCTGCAGGTGAAGAGGGCCCAGACAATACAGGCAAGAAGTGTGACCGTCTGTCAGAGACATCTTCTGACAGCACGAGTCACACTTCTTAAAACCTGAAACCCTCTCCTTTGACATGGTGCCGAACACACAATACACACACACCAGTCAAATTAAATTAAATTAAATTAAACAAAATACCAAGAGGTATTCTATAAAACACCAACACACACACCCTAACAGGGGGGGGATGGGATAGGGAACTGACTAACAAAAAATTAAAAGAGACAGGGAATTTCTGTCAGAAAGGGATAGAAATTAAATTTAAACTATCAAAAAATTAGTTTTAGACTAAAAAAGGGGCTTGAAAAATCACAAAAGTGAACAACTTACCAGGAGCTGGTAAAAAGAAGACCTCCTAAGCGAAGCGGCAAACGAGATCTGGGTACTTACCGCCTTGCATCATGGGATATGGGGCTGCCTCGAGCTGGTGGAAGAAACTCTCGAGCTTAGCAAGTGCCGAGTCGGAGCCGAGGGATCGGCTCCGAACCCATCAAGCAAGAATGAAGGCGAGATTGACAACTTAACATGTACATGGTTTACAAATTAAAACCATAATTTCTAGAACATCTAGAAAGACCTATAACTGCCATATGTGAATAAACTTACAAAAGTTGTTGGTAAAGAATGAATCAACATAATTAATTTCAGTATTTTTGAATAATATGCGATACCTAATCATTTGTTTGCGTCTTTTGGCTTTTCCCGGTTAGGGGTCGCCACAGCGGAACTCCGGTCCGCTAATGATTGGCAGTAGATTTTTACGCACTGGCTTGCCAGGCCTAACGCACAACCTTCAGCGAAGGAACACCCATTCACGCATGTCGCCACACAGAAGACGCTCTGAGAATCGAAGGGCAACGTCTAACTGTGAGGCGACAATGCTACCGCAGCACCACCACCGCAGTTTAATATTGTTTAATTCTTCACGTGTGCAAATTTTAATGGAGGTCTTTGTAAATACCTTTGTTTATCTCAACTCTTTTATATATTTAAATGAATTTAAATGCAACAACTTCTGTATTCATATTTATATGTTAATTTATGTAACTGATATATGAACTTATTAAAACTAATAAAACTATTTAAAAACATTATCTTTATCTACAAGGTCACAGACAATTTGTAGTCACACTCCACCAGATTCACGAATCCTCCGTGTAAGACTAAATAAGTCTTACTCGGAGGCTGCAGTTGAAAGATATGAGGAGGCTGCAGTTGAACGATATGACGTCAGCGTGCCATGAATATTCATGAGTGCACGCTGACTCAACCGTAAGTCTAACACGGACCGTGTAGGAAAGCAGGGGGCATGTCCGACTGCCGAGCAGTCTAAATGTCCACGCCCCTGCAAGGGTTCGAAAAGTAAAATGAAAACACATAAGAGCCAGTCCGCTCAAATGTCCTTGCACCCAACACCACACTCCCTGACATTGTAATCCCCCCCCATCACAGTTATAAAAAGTAAAACATTAATTTTATTTTTTTTTTAATTCCTGAAATAGCTTCCCGTATTTGCGTGTGTGTGTGTGCGGGTGTGCCCATTTCTTAGCTACAGTTAGCAATTCCGACATGGAAGAGCATAAGAAAGAATGTTTATGCAAATCACACCAAATAGCAATAGCGTAATGGTAGAGCGTTCGCACAAAGAGGGGGAATTCACGGTTCGAGTCCTACCACTCCCCTTCTTATTTATGTTTTAAATCAATATATGAAATAATACCCGACATATATGATTAAAATATTAGTAAAAAGCAGTGAAATTGCCTATGTATCAGTGAACAAAATATATATTTTTAAAGGATCCTGATATATAACTGCCCGCAGTTAAGCAGCGCTTTACCCAGCACAATAGAGTTGCCCATAGTTAAATAGCGCTTTACCCAGCGCAATAGTTGCCCATAGTTAAATAGCGCTGTACCCAGTGCAATAGAGGTGCCCATAGCTAAATAGCGCTTTAACCAGCGCAATCTGTTTGCGCGGACAGGCGCGCCGCGCCAACCAGGGCACCGTGGAGCAATGTAGAACAAAGCTGCTTAAACACAGCCACACCTCTTAGCCTGTCTGGACAGTATTAAAATAAAATGAATGACAAGGTTCGAACCCAGGACTCTGTGCTCCATAATCAAAGTACTGAACCACTAAGCCATGACAGCTTAGGAGAAACAGGCACTGTTAACATACATATACTTAGAAATGGTAGATTAACCATTACTAAGCAGGTCTGCAGTCAGCCGAGAATTTTCAAAAACGGCCAATCACAAAAAAAGTGCGGGAAATGCGGCATATTTAAGCCCTATAGGCGGGAATACTCACCATAACTGATTGTAGTTCACATCTGCAGTTAGAATGGCTGGTGCTGGAGAGGGTACACACTTCCGAGCGCAACGTTGGGGCATTGAGGAGTCGAAATACATGGTTTGGCTCCTTGTCCACCGTCATGAGTCAAGACTCCTGCAGGGCTAGTTCCAAGGGAAGGAGTACAAGGCAGAGGCTTGGAACCGGTTATCTCATGACCTCACCAGTGTCACAGGTGTTCCTCGGACTGGTGAGCAGGTCCCGTCACCACCATGCAGACCCAAAAAGACGGAAGAAGGAACGCCTGAACCAATGGATACAGGAGGCCCGTGGGATGCAAGATGCCCCACAACTGAGTAGGTAGCCATGGAATGCAGAATGTAAGAATTTATAATTGATTCTGTATAATGGATAGGTATGTCCCAATATCCCTTAATTTACTTCACAGCTGCAGGTGACCATGCTGCGAATCAGCAAGCCAATGCAGATAGGCTGCTAAGGCTGCGCCACCAGGCAGGTTAGTGATTATTCTGCATGTATTGTTATATAAAATAGGGGAGAGAGCATGAAGGAAAGTGTTATAGTCCAATAACACAGCCATAAAATGCCTTGAATAAGTCCTCTGCATGTACTGTCATATAAAAAAGTCAGATAGCCAGAAAGAGTGTAGTAACCCATTAAGAAAGGTAAAATATGTCCGGAATAATATCTCTGCAGGTACTGTCATATAAAATAAGTGAGCGAGCCTGAAAAAGAGTGTTCTAACCTATCAATAAAGGTATAATATGTCTTGAATAGGTCTTCCATATGCACTGTTATATCAAATAAAGGAGCGAGCCTGTGAAAAGTGTGTAATGTAATTAATAAAGGTATAAAACCCGGAGTGCATCTGTGTCACTCACTTTGAAATGTTGTTGTACCCTTGCATTATACAAATAGTACTGTTTTAATAAGTGGTGGCAGAGTTGTGCAGTCCCATCTAAAGTGGGTGATGGAAGTGCTAGTAGCTGTGAAGCATATATACAGTTCTCAACAGTCAGTTACTGGCTGGCATGCATAAGTAAATCTGGCACACAAGTAGCATGTTAATTTGTTCCCCAGAAATGTGAGTGTGCTTCAAGAAATGCAGGGTTCTGTACAAACTGAAGTGAAAATGTCATGTGAAAACATCCAGATATGTAGATAAAGAAATATAAATGAAATCAAGAAATATGTAGCAGTAACATCTGCATCTTGGACAGGTAGTATGTCAGATATAGGTCAGGTATATATTGAACTAGCCAAACCCATTACACAACCTAATGCATGTTGGCAAGTGTAATAATACATGTAGGGGATATACACTTGCAGTCACTAGGAATGTAGTGTACACTAAAAGTACTTATAAGATGTTAATTGAGGTTTCTTTCTACACCCTATTGAGGTTTCTTTCTACACCCTACTGTATGTGCATAAACAATGCAATTCCAATTTCAATGGGTATGTGTAATCTCAAATATTTGTTGGGACACGTCCTATTCTATAAATATTTAAATTCACTTTGATGCATGTGCCCTGTTCAAACACCACAATCATGGTGGCCTGTTGCTACCAATCATCCCTGCATGCTGTTGGAATATCAACTGTCGTTCAATATATGCATGTGTTATGCTTGCTGTTCAACTGTTGGAACCTTGGTGTGTTGGGTTAATGGGAATATTACTGCATGCTGTTACAACTAATCTGGAATGCTGTTGTTTATGTTGTAATTAAACACACCTAATCACAGAACGTATGGGAAGGCCGGTCCCAGCGGACCCACCTCTCCCTCCTCAGCTGGCGAGTGCACCTGCAGGTCTGGTGCCCAGCCCGGGCTCCCCTCCTCCGTTGGTCCTGTGCCACCTTCGGGTGGAAGCACTGCAGGGGATGGGGCTCATACCCCGTGCAAGCATGGGTGGAGTAGGGCCACCTGTCACCCTTCGAAGGGTCCGGGCTGTGGTGCGTAGGGAGATCCAGCGTTCAGTCGCTGATCCCCTATGTCAGCTCAAGGCGAGAGTCACGCGTCTCACGGGTGAGCCTGCCCATCCTATGCAGCCCCCAGCACAGCCACCCTCGGGGCTGTGAAGGAGCAGTGGTGACTGCCCATGGGTGGGGATCTCAGTTCCACTGTTACCATCTGTGGGCTCATGGGCTTGCGATTTCCAAACATCCGTCCCAGTCAATTGTGTTCACCCACTCCATGTGTCATACACCGCCCCTGTATGCGTCTTGTTTGTCTTGTCTGTTAACCTCCCCAACCTACCTCTCTAAACATACCTACTTCCTCTACCTCACTTTCCACTCTCACCTGAAAAAAAAAAAAGGGCAATCTGTACCCACAAAAAAATTACGCCCCATACATAGCTGCCCATTTTGCACACATGTCCACTGGACATGTAAACTGATAATTATAATTGGCAGTACAACATACTTTGTTGTCCTCACCCCTCTCACAGGGGTGGAAGGTTTCAAATATCACTCCAAATTTATTGCATATGCACAGCTGTTGCTGGTAAAGAAATGGACAGCTATGGACCTTCCCTACACCCGTCCTGCACATCCCGAGCATGTTTACCTACTGTCTGTCCCTCATTGTGCCCCCTATTTCTCCACTTTCCTATTTCCCCATTTTCTTTTCTTTAAAAGAAATCAGCGCGGGGGTTAACAGGAGTAAGCACTTTTAAGTGGCAGTAACTGGGTTTGAGTGAGTGTGCGCATGTGTGCGCTTAGCTAAGCGTCACGCAAACCCACTTACAACTGCTTAAAAGTGCCTTAGTCACTATGTCAGGGCCCTTGTTGTGCTCAGCAGCAAAAGAAAAAACCTCTGCCAGTCTTGAACCAAAGACCATTGACACAATAGACTGTATGAATTACCACTAAGCCACAGCAGATATACAAATAACTTGGTGCTGAAATAAATATATCATGCATTACAATGAGGGAATGTAAATGGAAATTAGGAATGGCGTAACACAAATCCTGTTCTGTTGGCCTTTACCAGCAGTTGTTGTGGAATTCCATGATATGACTGTGAAAAGAGAACCAGACATTCTAGCAGGGAATATTGTTACAGTAGCACCTTACAAACCACACAGTATCAGACCAGGATAAACACTGGCAAAGTTGAATAGGGCAGAGGCCAGACTCCCCAACTGTGACTGCTTTACAGGGATGTCCCTGATTCGTAAACAAATGTTAGCTGTGCCCCTGTAAATTACTCAGAAAATACTAACATTAGGCAGAAAAGTGGGGAATCACACTTAATGAATGTCAACAAGTGAGAGTAGACACTGCTTGCACGTCAGAAAAGGTGTAGTAATACATATGCTCTGATTCCCAAGAAAGTCTCAACTGCAATATGTCTGTAATATCTTGCAGGTGTATCTCACTTATATGTAACTTTCACTTAGGCCGTTCAAATATATACCTGAGAGTATCTGAGGCCTGGCAGAGGCAGAAACACACAGGCATATCAGCATTCCTGCGTGTTAACACACTCTACAAATAGCTTTGGAAGGAGTTACACAAGCATGCCCTTATGTAGGAGTACAACACAGAAATATCACAGGATGTAGCCATGTACTGCTAGCAACCAACTGTAACAATGCCATTGTGCCAGTGCTGAAAAGACTGGTGTGGTGCACAGACAAAGAATAATAGGCTAACCTCTAGCTACCATCTGGATATGTCCACAGGTGGGAGCTACTCAGACAGACTATTTGCCTTAATAGACTAACAGGTACACAGCAACCCTGTATGTTCAGCAAGATAAACCTCACACGATAATAAAAAGTGCTCTTTGCAGTTCTGCACCCCTACCCAAAGGTACGACATGCCTGTGTAATTCAGGCAAAAACAAGTATGTAGGTAGGCATACTTCAGTACTGAAATATGTCCAGTTGTGTTGAGCAGCCTGTGCTAATGTCAACACAAACAAACCACAAACTGTTAAGAAGTGAGTAACTTAATTACAGTATAGCAGTTCACAAACAGTGCATGTGCCACAGGAATATATTGCAATAACCACATTTGTATGGCAGTTAATTGTCTAATTCAGAAAGAAAGTACATACTCCCATGTATCCTGTGTTAGCATTTGGAGGGGCGAGTACATGTCTACACTGAGAAGTATGTACTGGAAGCAGCAACATTCAGGTTTGAGTACAACATGCATATCACTGGCTACAACCCTAGCTTCAGATAAGAGACATATACCAACCTTCTGACTGACACAACGGTGTCCAGAACAAACAAGCATGGGCCCCACATTGGGAAGCTGAAAGGGCTATGCCTACCTAACCTAGCATTTTATAGCAGTGGGCTGCAATCACAGTGAGTACTGCAATCACCATACAGCAGGCTGCATGCAATTACTGAATGGTGGGCAGCAATTGGTGCAGAGGCTGTCACATGCACATGTGCAGATACCTAGAAAAGCAGGCTGTACCTGCTGTCCACACATGCAATAATATCACTGCAGGAACAGGGAGATAGAGAGCGAGAGAGAGACAGAGACACAGACAAAAGAAACAGAGACAGAAACAGAAACAGACAGAAAACCCAAAACAACCAAAAAATAAATAAATAAAAAACCAAAACGGTAACAACAGACGGAGCAGAGAAAACAAAGTTAAGGTATGTAACTCATATGCATGTGCCGGCATGTAGTAGATGTTCCTGAAGAGTACTCTACACACTGCAAATCATCCATATGTGGCAGCAGTACATATCTATCTGTATCTGCACATGTGCATAGGGCAAGGGACATACTGCAACTGTTAGTGAAAGGTGGACACATATGTCGGTGAAGGTTGTTATGTGCATACATCTATGTAGGTCGTAGTGTGAGGCATAGAAAACAGCATGCAGTGCTGATATATGTCATGTGGTGGTTAAACGTTGTGGGACTGATTTGTCAGATCTGCTGTTACAGCCAGTGAGGACTGCTAAAGCTACATGGGCTGAGGACACCAAAATGCATTCTGCACAACACTGTGCAATATAATCACATAACTGTACATCCCACAACTGTCGCATAAGTGATATCCCCACCATGAAAGGTGGACTGTACATGTGCCTATATGTACATCAATGGATGTGTACATGTATGTGTGTGTGTGTATATATATATATATATATATATATATATATATATATATATATATATATATATAGAGAGAGAGAGAGAGACATGGGGTCATATACTGCAACAGGTATGTGGTGACCAAGGCATGGACTGTAGCCAAGTGTCAATACTGCAGTGCCATTCCTCCTTTCCAAAACACTGTACCCATTAACTACCACATAGGTAGAAATCAACCTAACACTGAAGGTGTGATAAGGGAACATGGGACACAGGTGGACAGTAGCCTCCCCTTTAATAATGACAGTGCCACACTAGACTTGTAATCTGTCTATGTGGTGTGTCATGACAACAGGTGTGTCATCTAGGGAAATATAGGTCAGTGTTCCCCTCTACTCATCACAATGCCCCGTGTGGCATGTACCTCACATGACAACTACAGCAAGTGGAAAGGCCACAGACATAACTCACAAAGGGTAATACTGGCCTCAAACAGATGCCCTATGCAGACAGACTCACAAAATCACAGCTAGACTGTATTGCATACCGCCCACACAGAGGTGACCTCTGCCAGACATACAGAGATATGTCAGACCCATAGCTGTGTGACAACCACCATGGCAACATATCACAATCCCTCCGGGATACACGCTCTAGGGCCCTAAACCTCATCAGCTCACTAAACAGCACATGCTGAAGGGATAGGTTCCTATCTCAGAGATATGCCATACTCTGGCATAGACCACCTAGCAATAGCAAACATGGCTCCTCATTAGCAGTTGTCATAAATACCCCTGATGATTGTTTGGGAGATTGGTAATACACCCCAGAAATCCCCTCTGTGGTTCTGGTTGATAGGGGCAAGTGAAATCAAAGTACATGTGTGGCAAAGGCCAGGGTAGCATATGGCTAGGCTGCTGTAGGCCCTAGGGCCAATAGCATATCACCTACCTATGACACTATGCACTCACACATGTACTCAATGCAATACCTGCTATGTGAGGTTGAATAAGTGTAACGCTGAATGTGTGCAAGGTCTGTAAAGGTATGATAGCGTAGTGTGAAGTTGTATCCGACATGGTAGTGTCTATCCTAGCTGTGAGGCCAGCAAAAGATGTGTATGTTATTGTTAGGCAGACACAGTAGTATGGCATATGATGTGACGTCGTTTCTTGTTGACGACTGTGGTGTCCCATCGTAGGCTAAAGCAATACATGTATGCTTAGTGAGTGGCACTGCTGGTGAATCCGACTTCCATATGAACTGTAGTACTACCTGAAGCTGTAGGCCTAAACAGCACAGTATGGTGTGTGTTCACATTGCTTGGAATCACTGTCTTGCATGTTTCCTGTAGTCTGCACAGAGGACATAACTCAGGCATAAGGGTTTTTAAGTAGTGGCACACAGTACTGTATGGTACACAGGTAAAGCTCATCTGTGTTGGCATACAGTGGTGTGTTGCATGTTTGTCTGATGTGTGTATAATTATGCCTGTACCATGGCTGCAATCATGTGTGTTACAGGGTATACGTGTGTATCTAGCAACATATATACTCTGTTACAGCAGTATGCCACCTATATTAACAACTGTGCACATAGGTTAGGCAGGGCTATGGCATCAATGACTAGGGTGGTTTACTGGTACTACTGAAACTGTACTTTACATTCATTGCAATGGATGACATCTTTGTTCGTGCATTAGCGTGATATATACCCCTGTGGTGAGGATGTGCATTGTGTCACAGTGTGCCGGGTACTGTTGTATAGTGGTTTGATATATAGAGTGTGCCAGGCACTGTTAGTCAGTTGTGGCCTGAGAACCAATATGTGGTATTGAACATGTGTATCCTCTGACAGACAAACGGATGGTATATATGGCAGTGAAGTGATATCTGTGGTTAAGGGTGTAAAGTATGCCACAGGACTCGCTCACACATATTGTTCATTTCTCTTTCAGCCTGATGGCCCACCAACATAACCCTTGTTACACAGCAGCAGAGGAAGAGGAGATCCAGCAAAGCCTGGTGCAGCACTACACACTGCAGTTTTCCAGAAGCAGCCAGCACCAGAATGAGCAGACTACACTGTGGCAAGATCTTATTCGTCGGGTAAATGATATAGGAATGCATAACCAGACATATGAGCAGGTACACCATCACTGCAGTGATTTAATTAGACATGTCCCGCGGCATGCTTCTGATATCCATAGACAACAGCTTGCCACGGGTGGTGGGGTGGCCATTCATCCCCCCTCACCAGAGTGGAGGAGCTGCTCCTAAGCATGGTGGCTCCTGGACAACAACAGCAACTCCCACAGACATGTGTCATCATGGAGGCCAGAGCCACCCAGCATGTTCACATGGAACGTGCAGGTAACATGCCCTATCTGTAGACTACAGTTACCTGTATTGTTAGATTATGTCTACGTGAGATGTGTACTGTGTGTTTAGCAGTTGTGCTGCCTAGTGTTGTGCAATACTGATATTTGGAAGATTATCTGTACACCTGTGACTGTCAACTGTTGTTCTGTAGTTTAGCAAACCCACAGTAGCAATGCCACAGTTGTGGCCACTAACTCTCTCATATTCTCGTAGGTCCCTCTGGTGTGACAGCAGGGCAGGCTATCCATGCTGGTGAGTGTGGTACAACTGCAATGTTGGTAATGAAATGTGCATATCATAGGTGAGGTGTAGGCCATGTACACGTAACACACCTACGCATAATGCATGCCATGCATGTTTGCTGCAAGACGTTGCACAGCTCAGTAATGTCAGTAGCTGCCTCAATGACATGCAATACACAGAGCATCAGACACAGTTGTGGCAACACCGCACTGCACATTGGATAGACATAGTTGCTACAGAGGTACACAACATAACACGCCTATCATACGCAGTACACCTCAACATGCTACATATGGCATTACCACACACCTGCTGTAAGGTCACACTTCAGTGTCATCCACACACACATGATATACCTCAGGGGTAGAGGCCTATCATGGGGCTGTGCAACACTCTTCAACACATAAAGAAGTCATGTTAGGCAATGCTCCCTATTGGGCACCTCACACACCCATGTACAAAGAGGCTGTGTAATTGCGAATGTAGCCACGGCACTGCAGTTCAGGTACAGCATGCTAGGCAGTGGTCTGTCACACATTAGTAGCAGTGAGTGACCACATGATGCATAATGATGATGGCTCATGGTACTACACCCCATCCAGTTACAGTGACCACAGTACTACACATAGCAGTCATTGCTTTGCACCTCAATGTTGTGTGTGTGCAAACATATGCACCTATACACAATATGCATAGCATGTTGTGTGTGTGCTTACATATGCCAGTATACACAATATGCATAGCAGTCGCCATCTGTACAAAGTGACACATATATGTCCTGTAATGCTATTGGGTGTATAGGTCACATGACACACATTGGGTATGTGTGGTGTTTAATGTTGCAGTCGTGTAGCATGCCATGTCATGGCTGGCACTGACATATCTGCAATATGTCCCACACTCGCCATAACCACTGTACAATGGCCATGTCGAGCATTTGGATTCCCTCACATCTACATGCACCACTCATCCCATGTGTGTACATAGCATGCATGTGCTACACCTGTGCCCACTATTATCTGCTATGGACACAGACACTGTAATCAGACATGGAAATCTAGGTGTCACACAGATAACACATGCAGCCATGGTATGTATACCTGTGAGTGATGGTGCACAGGACATTGTAGAGCTGATAATACTTGCACAGCAATGTTGTGTCCATGTACACACTGTGTTCCAGGGTGTAGCCAATCACTGAACAACTACACACATGCATCAAAGCCATGTATACTGTCATTAAATATGGCAGTCTACACTCGGACTGCATGGTCTTGAGCAACACATATTCTGCATGCTGACACGTGTGAGATGACTGTTTGCCTTGTGATACTGTCACCCACCTTCACCCACTATTGAGTATGTGTTGGATTGTTGGTGTGTGTGTATCTGCTGTAGTGAGGAGTGTATTTGTGTGCAAACACCATGTACAGATTGTAAAGTGCGTTTCCTGTCTTCCTCTCACAGGTGCTGAGTTTGGGGTGGCTGAATGCAGCAGGGAACCTGAAGTCACTGCCACAAATAGTGGAGATGATGAGACATGTATTGTGGCACAGGCAGATTTGACAGGGTCTGTCGTTGGTCTGCCAATCGACAGTACACAGCAGTCCACCCCATCTATGCGCACACTCATACTACCAATACATCCCTCATCACCAATGGCCTTAGCCGAGGGACAGCATACAGTTGGCATTGACCAGGATAGTGTGGTACCCATGGCACTTGCATCCCCTCACAGCAGCCATACCCTGATTCCTGGAATGGTACCACATAGGCGGATGTCCAGGGGTTCTCGGGGGAGCACCACTGGTCGTATTGCCCCTGGCAGACGTGCCCTCACAGGTCTGCCAACCTCGAGTATGTTCCGGGCTGTAATGCAGGCACAGGCACGTATGGAACGGTACACCAGATAGGGACCAAGTGCGCAGAGGGCCCATTACACTATCAATGACAGCATCCATGACCTTGCCGGTGCCATCCGGTCTTACACAGAGGTCATTGATAGACATTGGGGGGAGACATTAGATGCCCTCCACAATGTTTTCCATGAGCCAGGACCGTGCGGGACGGTTGAGACATCAACACGGACGCATGCCAGCAACATCAACAGCTGGCAGTCGTCGCGGACGGCCCACAGATCACAGCCGCTCCCGTAGTGGCAGTACTAGCCCCAGCAATGCTGGGGCTGGCCTGTCGATTGACCGTCCTAGTAGACCACATGCACGTGGCTCTGGCCAGTCCCAGCAGGGACATGGGTCCACTCGACATACCTCTACCTCTGATGATAGTACCCAGTCAGGGTTGGTACCCGATACTGTAGTCTTTGGCTGTCCCACAACCTCCCGTATATGGCAGCCACATGGTGAAGCTGTGTGCATGCAGACACACACACATTAACCAAACTAGGGCTCACACATACACATTACATCAACATTGGCCCATGCTGTACTGTTGTCCATCACACACACACATACATGTTGATTGGATAGGTCAATATCGGGCTCTGACAAACCAACACCACACCCTGTGCATATGATGACACCTGTGCCACCTCCTGTCATCTGTAACATTGATGCAGGAACAGGTCAACATGGTGCTGATGCACAGGGCGACATAGCAGTGTAGCAATATTAGCAAGTTGTCAACAGAAAAGTGTAATGATATCCTTGTAGGTATATCTGAGCAGGCATGCTGCATCAAAGCTCTGATTGTCAATGTAGCATTGTTTACACCAGTGTTAGGTCTGAATATGTATTGTCCGCCCATGTGCCACTTGGCTGAAGTGTATAGTGTTGCCAGCATGTGTTAGTGAGTGGACAGAACGTGTGTGATGTGTGCAGTACAGATTAGCAGGTGTACATCTGTGAACATGGTGGGTGCGCACTGTCTGCATGTACGTGCATAGTGGACACATGGGACATGTGACATACCCTGTTTTACACATTAACATCTCACAGTATCTCTCGATGGCCAGTATGCATTCTACTACAGATATGTACTAACATGGGTACACATGTGTGTACGACATGGGTTGACACTATGCTGTGGGTGATACTGTTAATATCTGTCAATGTTTTGCATTCTGGTAGTATACACAACCTCAACAGCATGACTATAACGGATGAGGGCACACTACCCCCCGGGTTTGAACCAGTATGTTCCAATGAGACCAATACTAAGATAATTCTAATATTTAAGCTAGATGCTTGGCCCATACCATCTAGGTTTTTATAGACCTTGTGAGACTATATACAGATCTAAATTTATATTAAGATTTTGCCTAGGTAGATGGAAATACTACTTGAATATACACATATATATATATCTTTATTTTATTATGTTAAATAACTCACATATCCATGATCAATTGGTAACAAGGGAATAATATGTGGATGCATGAAAATCAAATACATCCTATACATATGTAGCTATCTATTTAATGTAATGTTTATACTTATTTTCATAATACATTATTATATCAAATAAGCAAGATTAGACATATGTATTATTTATTTATTTATTTATTTATGTATTTATTTGCACATCTATATTTATATTCATATATACAATAACATCTATAGATAGTTTATATGTTAAATATTAATAGAATATAACATGTTCATAACTGATAGGAATTGTCAGTAGTACGGTCATATTTTCATTCTTCTAAATATTATGTATTTGTTTATATGTTTATATGATTTTAGATATAACATATATCGTGTTACATATGTATACTTAGATATATACTTATGTACATGTTTATTCACTTGCTCACCTACAGATTTTTACTTATTTATACATTAGCGTATTTATTTATTTATTGATCTATTTATTTATTTATTGGCCGATACATGAACTGCTATGGGGATGTAATTAATGTTAGCTTCAGTGGTGCATTAAATATGTAGTTATGAAACATGACTTTTACATAGATAATCAGGAGTTTGAATATACTATCTAAGTATTTGCTTAGTAATTAGTAATACATCTGTTAGATTGTTATATATTCTGGTTTTAATATTTGAGATATGTATATATATATACATTATATATATCTCTTATTACTTGCATTCACAATATACAACTTTTACGTTTATTATCAAATTTTAAATATGCTATTTTAAAGAACTCACAATGCAGCTTGATTTTCCAGAAGACACTTTAAAATGTATATAAATGATGACTTGATACCATAGGATGAATGCTATCAGTACTAAATTTGAGTATGGCTTTAAAAGTAAATCATACTCTTTTATTAAAGAAAGATGTTTGTTAATTAATTAATTAGATAAATGGTGCAATGAAGGATTATAGAGTACTATTTAAGTTGAGCTGCTTCATTTTACAATGAAATCTGATGAAGCGTATCAAGGATACGTGAAAGCGCTCATTTCGTCTGTTTTATTTGTTCGAATAAAGAAGAAATTGGATTTTTACTGTGGACTGGTGATTACTTTATAGAATAGAACTGTTACAGCCGTTTTTGCTCTGGTTCACCTGTGTTATATATTCGTATTGCTCTGGTTGTGACAAGTGTTCCAGGTTTAGTTGAACGGTTTTCTGTGTATTTTTTGGCTGGTGACTTCTAACCATTTCAACTAGCAAAATGGCTCATCCTGCTATCGAGCTAGACTACAATCCGGAATCGAGGGCTGGTGCCAAGAGGTGGTCGAATATTGTTAACAGTGGTCCTAACCCTTTATTGAGTCTGGATTTTGGGAGAGACCTGAACTCCCAGATTGAACAAGGTAATTGCAACATGGAACTGTTTAATACATTATTTAAACAACTAGAAAATACTCTATATAAAATACAACGCTACAATTGGCAACGAAAGCATTTAGAAGCATCGTTACACTTCAACTTAATACCTAGGGGCATGAGAGTACTATGTATGCCGACTTACGGCGACAGTCAACCAGAACTATTAAGAAAGTGGCAGGAGATCAACTTAAACACTAGCCGGCAATATATGCAACTCTTAATAGAACATTTCATGCCCCTTGAAAGTGAATTGATTAATAATGCCAATAAGCTTAATCAAGAAATCTGTGAAACCTTCAACAACGAATTTTGTTTAGGCAAAGTAGAAGCGCTATATATTCAAGTTGAAGCATATAGTAACAGACTGCAATCCATAAAACAACGTAAACTACAGCGTGACCATCGTGACTTTGCTGAAGGTCACGTGTTCATTTGGCCACGTCGTTTGAATCAGGAAGATGCGGTCAAACATAATGAAAGAACATTACATACTGAAAACTTGAATCATGAAGAATCTAGAGCACAAAACACTACGGTGGTCCAGATTAATGATACCAGAACTTCCGATAGTGCATTTACTACGCCGCCAGAGGTGGCGGATTCGCTGCTACATGCTCCCACTTCTACACCCCTACCGAACCAGGAGGCAGAGAGAGACAATAAAGATAGAAGCACTAAAGATACAGGGGCAATTTTGAAACGCCACGCAGTAGCCCCCCTTTTTTTACCCTACTCCATAAAGAAACCAATAACTTTCAGGGAGAGATCCAGGAGCTGGGAGAAACGAAAAAGGACTCTTTCGGAAGAGAATGGACAGCAAAGACGACGACAGAAGCAGTAAATGACTTTTCTTCTTCTTTGTTTTTTAACCTTTCTAGTTATACGTTAAATAAATCTGATATTAGCCTCCTAAATAGAGGTCTATCATTTGTGCCTTCACAAGCAAGCTGCTTACAAGATATGTTGATAGATTTAAGACTATTTAGTCGTAAAGTAGCACTTAAATTGATGTTTTATAATGAAGCAAATAATTATGAAGAGAATAAGAGTGCATTTAGTTGCAAAAAGAAAAGTGTATATTGTCCACCACTACCTAGTCATGTTGATTGCTTTGTAAAGCTATGTGAAAAAAGTTTATATGATTATTTTTTTCAAGGTAATAGAAAATGTTTATATTTCAATATGAATAAGCATGAAAGGATGTCTCTACAGGAACTAACAGGAGAACCCTCCATTACTATTAGACCAGCAGATAAAGGAGGAGGCATAGTGATACTGGACACAGAACAATACAATGCACTTATGGCATTAATGTTAAGTGATCAGGATACATATATAGAAATTACTAGCGATAGGTTATCAGAAATATTGAACAGAATTAATGATGAGTTATACGACATGCTAATGTGTCGTCAGATTGATAAAGTATTGTATGAATTCTTATATATAGAATTTCCACAGATACCACACATAAAAGCATTACCTAAAATGCATAAAGAAATGTCCCCACCTCCCCTTAGGCCCATCGTAGATGGTGAAGGATGGGCAACACAGAATATTTCTATATTTATAGAGAAGAGCTTAAGACCTATCATGAATAAGATCCCCACCATTTTGAGAGATAGCTATCAGCTATTAGAGATGCTGGATAGTTTAGATATAACATTAATTCCTGGGGTTCATATGCTAATTACCCTAGATATACAAAATCTCTTTACTAGTATCCCCAATGATTATGGAATACAGAGTATTAGAGAATTACTTCAACACTACCCTGAAGTTAGTAGAAACAAAAACATATTAATATGCCAATTGCTGGATATGGTCCTTTCCAACAATGTTTTTTCCTTTTCCAACCACTTATACTTACAAAAGTGGGGTGTTGCCATGGGCACACCCTGCGCTAACACCTATGCCAATTTGGTGATGAATTGGTGGGAAAAGGAATTTCTATTTAGTCATCCTCTATTCAAGAATGCTATTATGTATTCAAGATTTGTAGATGATATCCTAATTATTTGGGATGGAACAAGAGAGCAGTTCTCAAGCTTAATACAATATATGGAAAATACTACCCACTTCCTCAAATTTACTATGGAAGCATCATACATAGAGATTAATTTTTTAGATCTGAACCTAAAGATAGAAGAAGGAAAAATTACATCAAATATCTATAGGAAAAGTTGCTGGAAGAACACTATACTCAGCTTTGATAGCATGCACCCCAGGCATGTCTTTAGAGGCATTGTCAAAAGCCAGTTCATTCGATTAAATAAACTATGTAGGAAACAAACAGATTTTTTATTAGAAGTACAAGTGATGGAACAACTGTTCCTGAAAAGAGGATATAATAAAAAAATGGTGAGGGAAATTAAAGAGCAGGTTATGAAAGATAGAGATGGAACTTTAGTGGAGAAGGGTGCATGGAAATTCTATAATAATAATAAGCAAAGATATAACTCAAATTTTAGAGAAAGAGTTCAATTCCTGACCACTTATACTAATGATAAGAAGATCACACAAATCATAGGACAGCATTGGCCAGTATTAACGGTGGATGAAAGAACAAGGAAAATAATACGAGAAACGCCAGGATTCATATATAGAAATAATAAAAACCTAAAAAGATTGCTATGTAAGACACATAAAAAAGAACTGTTCTCAGTTCCGAGACTATGCTTTAACTTAGGTACCTTTGCATGTAATAAATGTAATATGTGCCAGTACATCACTGAGGTCCAGGAGTTTATACATCCAATCTTGAATTTTGAATTTAAGCCTAGTTTCTATGCCACATGCAACACATGTAATGTTATCTACCTTGCAACATGTGAATTTTGCACAGCATTCTACATAGGGCTCACTAAAAGAGAGTTTAGAAAAAGGATTTATAATCACACATATGATATCAGAAAAAATAATGAAACCAATGCACTGGCCAAGCATATAAAAGAAAATATAACACATAGCTTTAAATTTAGAATTTTACAAATAGTTGAGACAAATACACATGGAGGAGGGTCGGTGAATATGCTTGAACTAAAGGAACTTCATTGGATCCTAAGGATGAGGGCAC
This sequence comes from Protopterus annectens, assembly GCF_019279795.1. NCBI lineage: Eukaryota > Metazoa > Chordata > Ceratodontiformes > Protopteridae > Protopterus > Protopterus annectens. Next base: position 273,754,981 of record NC_056745.1, read on the forward strand.
ACTACCCCCCGGGTTTGAACCAGTATGTTCCAATGAGACCAATACTAAGATAATTCTAATATTTAAGCTAGATGCTTGGCCCATACCATCTAGGTTTTTATAGACCTTGTGAGACTATATACAGATCTAAATTTATATTAAGATTTTGCCTAGGTAGATGGAAATACTACTTGAATATACACATATATATATATCTTTAATTTATTATGTTAAATAACTCACATATCCATGATCAATTGGTAACAAGGGAATAATATGTGGATGCATGAAGATCAAATACATCCTATACATATGTAGCTATCTATTTAATGTAATGTTTATACTTATTTTCATAATACATTATTATATCAAATAAGCAAGATTAGACATATGTATTACTTATTTATTTATTTATGTATTTATTTGCACATCTATATTTATATTCATATATACAATAACATCTATAGATAGTTTATATGTTAAATATTAATAGAATATAACATGTTCATAACTGATAGGAATTGTCAGTAGTACGGTCATATTTTCATTCTTCTAAATATTATGTATTTGTTTATATGTTTATATGATTTTAGATATAACATATATCGTGTTACATATGTATACTTAGATATATACTTATGTACATGTTTATTCACTTGCTCACCTACAGATTTTTACTTATTTATACATTAGCGTATTTATTTATTTATTGATCTATTTATTTATTTATTGGCCGATACATGAACTGCTATGGGGATGTAATTAATGTTAGCTTCAGTGGTGCATTAAATATGTAGTTATGAAACATGACTTTTACATAGATAATCAGGAGTTTGAATATACTATCTAAGTATTTGCTTAGTAATTAGTAATATATCTGTTAGATTGTTATATATTCTGGTTTTAATATTTGAGATATGTATATATATATACATTATATATATCTCTTATTACTTGCATTCACAATATACAACTTTTATGTTTATTATCAAATTTTAAATATGCTATTTTAAAGAACTCACAATGCAGCTTGATTTTCCAGAAGACACTTTAAAATGTATATAAATGATGACTTGATACCATAGGATGAATGCTATCAGTACTAAATTTGAGTATGGCTTTAAAAGTAAATCATACTCTTTTATTAAAGAAAGATGTTTGTTAATTAATTAATTAGATAAATGGTGCAATGAAGGATTATAGAGTACTATTTAAGTTGAGCTGCTTCATTTTACAATGAAATCTGATGAAGCGTATCAAGGATACGTGAAAGCGCTCATTTCGTCTGTTTTATTTGTTCGAATAAAGAAGAAATTGGATTTTTACTGTGGACTGGTGATTACTTTATAGAATAGAACTGTTACAGCCGTTTTTGCTCTGGTTCACCTGTGTTATATATTCGCATGACTATAACCAATCATTAGATGATGTCCTGACAATTGACACACAGTTGTAGGGAACTCAGTAACAGTTGGATCCTTCCGGTACTATAACAGTAACCAGTGGTACTGACCGCCACCCGTTCCTGGGACCACACCTGTTTGGCATATAGGCCTCTTAGGTATATGCAAACACACTAGGGATATGTCCATCCACATCTGGAAATACATGCATTGGCCTACAATGCATTCTCTGGATGAGACACATATCTTACACAAGGGTATCATACAAACAGATACCTGTTGTCTGACACATGCTGTATTGCACTAAGCCGACTATGGCATAGTCATCCACATTTACTATGCATACTATCCTGACAGTACCACATAGGTGGTAGTCCCCAACATGTATGTTGGGTACCAATGTGCACATATAGCCACGTGTTATGTCACCTGTCCCTTGGTATCCACATATCCAGAGGTATTGTGGAGTCCCACGGTGTATCACATAAGACATTAGGGGCCTGAATGCATATCCACAAGGCTGTTGTACACCTATAATGACTGTCCATTATTGCCAGTTGTTGTTGTGTATGAACATGTCTGACATATACCCCAGGCATGTACCCTCACTCACACTACTCTAAAGTAACTGTCATGGGTGTGTGGCACAGATGACCTTGGCCACAGATCACTACAGTGGCCGGCCTTGTCACATACATACATACATACATATGTGACCAACGATCTGAGAAGCAGCGGCACAATCTATCAAAGGAAACAAATGTATTCATGTAGTATGCAGGCTTCACACCTATGTACTAATTGAGGTCACATGTACATATATTTATTTGCCACACAGATACCTGATGTGTGCAATGCACATACTGTTTTAATCTTGATAATGTCATACCATAGTAAAAGCAAAACCCACACCTCATTGACCAACAGTGTCACACACACACACACACACACACACACACACACACACACACACACACACACACACACACACACACACACACACACACACACACACACACACACACACACACTCAGCAATTGCAGGTTTCAAACCCCTACCTAACTATGTTATGATACTAGAGAGATACGCATTAACACGGCATGCTATATGCTTTACTGGGTGTTTTGTTTTCTCCTGCTATATTTGTAGGATGCTGACATCAGACTTTCCAAAGAGGAATGTACCTCTTTTAATGTGTTCTCCCAGTCTCCAAAAAGGGCACTCCTCTCAAAGGAAATCACACACACACCCAAACACACACTGTCAGCAATTGCAGGATTCAAACCCCTACCTATGTTATGATACTAGAGAGATATGCATTAACACGATGCGCTATATGCCTTACTGGGTGGTTTCTTTTCTCCTGCTATATTTGTAGGATGCTGACATCATCACACTGGACATGATAATGTGTGTACACTTTGTTTTATGCAATCCCAGGAATGAGCCATGTGGGTCGGCAGGTGTCAACAGCTTGAACAGGACCACATAATTCTTAGCTTGTGTGATCTATCTGTGGACAAATTGACAATCCTTCATATGTCAACACATATTTATGCAAAGATTGTTGGTTTTGTGGAAACGACATGCGTCTGGGATGTTGATAAAGGGCTATTCACAGTCTATGTGAGACATGTGTAGCTCCGTTCAGTGATGTATGTCCTGTGTGGCTGCCTTGCAAACAGTCTAGCATGTTTGGGAACCATGATCTGCACATGAACATACCACAGTTGGTAGGATTGTGTGTTTGTCAGCTTCCAATAGCGCTGTTTATGACTTCAACCATGATGGACTCCATGGCCTTGCAGATCAGACTTCATGGGAAGTATAGTCCAGTAAGCCTATGGTGTGTTGTGCACCAACACTTGTGGTGAGTGCCATATGTTGCTGTAACACATTCAATGGTTCCAGATCCTGTGGAGAGGGTGAGGCTCAGACTGTTCAGGTGCAGGGTCTGTTTGTTCTGCAGTTCATTCATGACACATACAGGGAAACAATGTAATCCAATTGCTGCCATGCTTTCGGCTTTGGGGGGGGAAGGTGTTCACCCATTCTACATGTGATATCTCCTGGTATGATGATAGGGACTTTCATCAGTGGGAGGTGGGTATGTATATATGGGCCTGTCTGACAGGATGTCGGCATTGTCAGTCAGGTACAGTTGGCCCTGACTCAGGACATATATGAGTGTACATTGCTATTTATGACATAGCTGAAGGAGGTGTCATGATTCCGTCTGGACTCCTTCACAGCTACTCTTTACAAGACACAGACAAACCTGAGCACTAATCCCTGTTATACTCTTTTACACACTTAACACCCTACTGATCCTTTGTGATCAGTCTACAGAGTATGTCATCATAATATCCTGGCATGTCCAGGGGTCGATTTCGTGCGAACTCTCCAGTCCAGCTGGTGAATATTGTGATTTTGACACAATGTCACAACTGCCTCATGTACACAGGCAACCCTCTCCTCCTCCCAACAAACTCAGATATATGTGAGAGATGCAACTATATAGACATACAGGAGGCTGAGCTCTCTCGACCCATGACTGGCACAGTCTATCAGGTGGTGAAGGTAACCACACACACCACATATCAGTCTCACATAAACCTATAGCGACAGCAATCAAACCACATTATCACACATAAACATACTCGGAGGCTCTAAATAAACTCTGCCTAAGCAGCAGAGACCTCCAAAGCAGACACACAAACAACTGCTACCCCACTACAATACCCACTTATCACAGTTCACAATGTCAGTGTGCCACACAGTCACTGCCCTTCAGGCTAAACAACACACCTAATACACTTGTAATAGGTGACACATTGTCAGACACACTGACGTCCCACTCACCAGGCCGAACAAGGGGATGGTCACTTTGAGCTGTCTGTCGGGTGCCAGGATCCGCCACATAACACATGCACTCAGGTCACTCCAAAGCAAGTACAGAAATGGCTCCATCATTGTCCATGCTGGTGCGTAAAACCTCAGACATTCCTCCCTAGACCACATGACATGATACATAGAAGAACTCTCTGATCATGTAGCCCAGGCCAGTATGACTCTGACCTTGTGTAGCATCTTACACTCACCAAGTATGATGTCACAGTATACAGACAAACTTATCAAGTTTAACAGTTGGCTAGCATAGTGGTGTCATTCAAAGGGGATCCAGTGTCTGTCAGCCTGGGGTGACATGCTCGACATGCCACGTAGCTTCGCTATGGACAGCTTGCACCTGTCACCCTTGGACTTTCAAATACTGGCTAAGGCTCTTGCTACCATCATAGTGCCTTTTTTAAGAGGGGCTCAAAAGACAAACCCACCTCCATAGACATTACAGAGTAAATGAAACTAAGGGTAATGCTGCTCAACACCAGATGTGTTACCCTCAAATTGCGCCCACTCAGGACTCTCCTCAGTATGGAGAACAGCGATATCTGTGCACTAACAGACACCTGGCTCAGGATCACAGATGCACACCAGCACTACCAGGTTATATTTCATATCATGCTTTCTGACCACAAGACTCGGAATGGCCAACACAAATAGGGGGAGTATCCATATACATCACAGATACACACACCTCCGGGTTAGTAGCACTGCACGAAGCATCGCAGACCATACATATGCAACTAACATTGTGCAAAACTGCCTTTCAGTTTGTTGCCTGCTACAGACCACCCTCCCAAACTCGGGAACCACACTCTGCTTTCCTGGGAACACTGCAGAATATGAAGGTCTCCCCAAACACCATTATATTGGGTGACTTCAAATACCCAAACATTGACTAGGGATACTACTCAAGCCCAAACACCCTCGCCCAACAGTTGCTACTATTCGTAAACTCATATGCTATGGCACAACCGGTCACCACACCCACAAGAGGGGAAAACATATTGGACCTGATCATCACCAACATGGGGACTATGTTCCACACCAGCGATATAGTCCCCTCATTGGTAAGGTCAGAACATTCATTTATCTCACTGGACATCCATATCCCGTCCCCACACCCATCCTGGGTAATCTTGGTGAACTTCTCAAAAGCAAACGTTCTCACTTCTCCAAACCAAGGTGGTATCCTTCAGAGACCCTGGGACAGTGGTAAATGTGGCTCAGACTGCTGAATCCTTTACATACACATTCTATGGACACCTAGTGGACTGCATGGATCGTGCTATCCCAAATAACAATAAGACTCACTCCTCCAATGGCAGGGGACCTGTCTGGTACACCCCGGCCATTAATAAGCTATACAACGAAAGGAGGAAGCTACTACATGATAGAGCACAATCCCAGACAGGGAAGGCATCTGTGATCTGTACTAGCAGGCAGCTACGATCACTCATGAATTTATCTAAGGCCTGCTTCTAACGGACAATTGCACCAGACACATAGGACAATCACAAGGCCTTCTTCAGTTATGTCAGGAACCTGGGTGGACACTCACTGATATGCTGTGAGTTACTGCATACTGACTAATCATACCCTGAACCGACTGACATTGCCAACATCCTGGCAAACAGGTTCAGTGCAGATGTCGCCCCCCCCATCCCCCCTAAGGAGCAACTGTCCATCCCAACAGAGTGTAACCTCCCTGACATCACAAATAAACAGGTGAGTGCTGTCCTCCCCAAAGCAGACAACACAGCATCAATGGGACCAGACGCTGTCCCGGCCTGCGTCTTACACAAGCTTCATGACAGACGTAACCCTCACATTAAGTCACTGTTCGATATCAGAGTTACTACAGGATATGTACCCAAGGAATGGCATACAGCGACAGTGATCCCGCTCCACAGAGTTGGTGCCACAACGGACCACAGACAATATCGCCCTATAAGACTAACTAGCCTGTTCTGCAAAGCTATGGAGTGTACTGTCATGGGACTCGTACACATAGACATTGGGAACCTACAGACACTGTTGTCCTACACATTTCAGCATTGTTGTGGGCAGATCTTGCCTCTTGAACCTGTTCGTATTCTTTAAACAGTTGCCAGGTCCATCAACGTAGGGATGGTTGTCCACACAGCCTACCTAGACCTTGCAAAACTCTTCAGCACAATACCCCACTCGGCCATTATGCATAGGCTCACCAGCGTCGATTTAGACACATATCTCACACGATGGATTGCTACCTGGATCAGGGATAGCACCCACATGGTCAGTATTGCAAGTGCCATGTCTGACTATACACCAGTTACACGTGGCATCCCACAAGGCTCAGTCCTGGGACCTCTCTTGTTCAGTATATATTTGTCTGACATACAGGCTAACACAGGAGGAATATGGCTGACCATGTTCGCAGATGACTGCAAACTGGGTGCCATAATCAACTCTCCAGCTGGCATATGCATACTCAAACAGGGTCTCACAGAGATGGATGACTGGTGCCTGAGCCATGGCCTACAGCTGCATAGTCATCCACTTTGGGAATAACAACATGCCCACACATTACCACATAGGTAGTAATCCATTACATACGGTAGGTAGTAATCCATTACATACGGTAGGAGTTGTTATGGGTTTGGGGACACGACTTGTTCGTACTCTCGCCTTTGACAATCACGTTGCCAAAGTGGTTAGACAGATCTATATAGCCCACCTTATCCCATATGGTTTCACATCTAGATCAAGTGAGGTCATTGTGCCCCTATACTCATCATGACCATGCTTGGTTACAATGCCACATTTGGGATGTACCTTACCAGACACCTGCAGCAACTGTAATGGCCACAAAAGTTCCTCAACAAGCAGATCTAGGGACTCACACAGATGCCCTGCACAGTTCGGATACAGTAACTCCAGCTCTACTCATTCGCTTACCGCCTACTCGGATGTGATGTATGCCTGCTTACGGAAATATCCAACCCAGAATTAAATGGACATGCTCCACCTCAGGATATCAGACTCCCTTGGAGCTACACACTCCAGGGACATATACCTCAGCACAGATGTTAATAGGACATGCTGGTGGGACAGATTCTTATCCCAGAGGCTCCACTCACTCCGGATTGTAATCCCGGTTTCGCATAGGTAGAGCCACCCACTGACCACCTACAGGAGACATCTTGACAAGTGGATGGGTGATCGTATGTTTACCCCTGGGATATTTTCTGGGTCCCTGCTAGACAGAGGCACAATAGACTAAATGTAAATGGGCCATCTTGTGTGACCTACTATCCACAGGCACAGTGTAGTAATCTAACAGGGTTGCGAAAGCCAAACACACTCTGGCTAGGCTTGTACATGCCCTAGGGCAGATAGCCTAGTATCGACCTCTGAACCTATGATGATGTTCAGGATGCACAATGTTTATTGATGATACTGTTTGTAGATTTTTATCATCTTTGCTTTCTCTATGAACAACTTGGGTATCTGCAAAACATATTTGATTATGACAGGGTTCCACTATATTATATATGTGTCTGTTGTCATATAACTGTGTGCACAGGGCGGATTGCTAGACAGAGAGGTTCCTGGGTTAACACATGCAACTGCCAGATGTGTGGCCCACTGCTGTACTCAGACATGGCCCAAGTGTGTGAGCATGCCCAGTTCAGGCTTTCAGTGTTTTGTTGCCTGACATTTGTCTCATTTATTCGTGTGAGCATGCCCAGTGTGACCTTTCATTATGTTGTTGTCTGAGGTCCACTACATTTGTTGATGTGTATGAACATGACCAATATTAACATTTATACTGTGTGTGTTGAAAGTCAGGTTCTATTCTTACTACAGGACTCACCTTTGTGTCATAACTCAACAGGGATTAATGCTGTGCCTGCAGGGTTTCCATGGGATACTTTGCATAGACTTATCAACATTTCTTCATACAGGCTGACCACTGCAATACTGTCATGGTTTAGTGGTTCAGTGCTATGACTATAGTGCACAGTATTCCTGGGTTTGAGGCCCATCACTGCTTTATATTTTCATACTGAGCAGACCAGACTGCTTAAGGGCCAGTAGAGCAAATATGAGCATGTTGGCTTTTGTTCAGCTATGCCCTACTTAGACCAAGCTTGTACGACATTGCACAATATTAACCAACATTGCTGGACATTGCCCAATATTACTCAATATTGACCACAGTTGTGCTAGTTGGTGTGTGCAATTTTGTTTACATATACTACATGGTGGTAAATGCTGTTTAGCACTGCTTTATATTGCTTAACACATGGCAATCATGCCTCAGGTGGTGCTGCAGGGCTGCCTCTGTCGGATGCACATACTACACTCCCTATACATGTTTGAAAACAGGTAGTGTCAACTTAGGCATCCCTTTTACTATATGTGCGAGTCAGAGAGAGGTATCATTTCCAGAGTTCCTACTGAGCCAGAGTATGTGCTATGCGTTGCCTCTTTGCCAAGGCCAAAGCATACTGGGCACGTCTCCTTCTGCCTACTGAGGAAGGCTCTGGTTGTTCCTCCTCAGAGTCACGCTCTGCCTGTGATGGTTTGGCCCAGGCCTATGCTGGTCCTGCTGCAGCTGTTTTCGCAGGATCATATTACGTAGCATAGCACATACCATGACAATTTGGGTTCATGTAGTTGGTGAGTACTGCAAGGCTCCACCAGATGTGTCCACCCCAAACACACGCTCGATTACATTTTGTGTTTGTGCGTGTGCCTCATTATGGCGCTCCTGTTCAGGTGTGTGTGCGTTTCTGATGGGTGTCATCAGCCACGGCTCCAGTGCATAGCCAGCATCCCCCACTAGGTGACCTTGTGGGATGTCCCCGTTGGCAAATGTCTGGTACAGCTGCGTCAGATGCCAGATATGGGAATCATGGTAGCTTCCAGGGCAGCCAGCACACACATTCAGTATTATGCCCTGGGCATCACACACGACCTGGCAGTTGATGGAGGGGAAGCCCTTGCAGTTGAAGCAGACCCTACCCCGCTCACCAGCTGGTGCTGTGATGCGTATGTGCGTGCAGTCTATTGCACCCACTACCTCAGGGTATTCCACTATTTGCTGGAAGAGACATACTGCTGGCCAATACCTCACAGGAATTGGGGAAATATACATGATCACCGACATGTGCTGACATGGCATCCAGGAACTGGTGCAGTACCCTGGATGCTGATGCCTGTGATATCCCCATCATATCACCAGTTGGTCTCTGGAAAGTACCTGTTGCTAATATTGTTAGGACAACACATACCTTGGTTTCCACTGGGATGGGTTCCCCTCTGTTGGTTCTGTGTGTGAGGCGTGGCCTGCACAGCTCAACAATTTGCTGCAAGCGGTCTCTGTCCACTCTATAGCGCTCCACTATCTCAAGCTCATGTAGCCCCTGGTAGGTTACCCTGGGCCTGTACACTCTTCTCAGTCTCCTTACTGTGGGTTGTCCAGCAGCATTTGCATTGTCACCACCCTCAGCATGTTGCATATGTCGCCTTATAACAGCAATGGCAGCCCCTAACATTTCTTTGTCTCAGTAACGCTTTTTCAGTTTTTACTTCTATTGGCTTACTGCAGTGTTGCAGTGTCTCTTGAGAGAAACATAATGGACTGTTGTTTGCAGAGTTTTAAGTGCTGGGCTGGGCTAGGCTAGTGTACTGCCTGTGTAATTGCCTGATTCTGATTGTTTTCACCTGCTAGGTCTGCTAGTACTCCCTTGTAGCTTCCTACCATTTGTTGTGCTTCCATTTTCCTTTCTGTTTCCTTGGGGGGGGGGGCAGCACCGCACACACAAGTGCAAACACGCTCACACCAGCTCACATGCTTACACGGACTAAAACTTGCTTATTCTTGTTAAAACGCGCGCACACCAGTGCAAACGCGCTTACAACTCTTTAAACAGCCTTATACATGCTTACTCCGGCTTAAACACGCGCACACTGTCTTACTTGGGTTTACAGGTGCGCACACGCACGCATACATGCTCAGCAAGAAACTTTGGTGTTATCCACGGCATACATCTTCAATTTCTTGCCTTTACCTAGCCTACCTGTTGACATACCTCTTTCAATGATGTGTAAATGACAGCTGACACATGCCACTCTGCTCCAATGAGCTTCACTTCTTTCATACATACCCACCTCGTGATGTCACCTATCTTCTACTCTGTTACTCCCCTTATCCTACTCCTACACTCCACTGACTGTGCTCATTTGCTATGTAAACTTGCGATTCACTATTCTAACCCTCATTTGCATAGGATTGCCTACTAATGCTTGGTTACATCTCTTAGACTGAGCTCCCCCCCCCCCCCATTAGCAACCTCTACTCAGTGGCCATGTTGTCTTCAGCATGCCATTCACTTGCATTGTAAATTCATATTAGCATTAAAATCCACATTTGTGGATTTTCATTATTGATTTTCTGGTTTTTAGAGCTCAGCGCATTTGCGTGGCGCTGCGCTATGCTAACCCCGGAGATCGGGATAAAAAAAAAAGTTATTTTATTTTTATTTTGCATCACTTAATGTTGCCAATGGCCGTATTGTTGTCCATTGGCATGCTTCATGTAAATGCATCCTTTTTTTGGAGCTGTCACGGCTCCGTTTTGCTATTTGCAGAACTGTACTCAGTTGTCAACTGAGTACATTTCTGCAAATAACACTACTCCTACTCGGACAGGTTCGGGTTTCCTGGATTGCATATTTACCTCATTTGCATAGCTTTCACCTGCAATTGAGGTAATTTGCATATCCAAGCCCTGCCAGTGTAGGACTAGTTTTGAGAGCTCTGTTGCACGCCCCTACCGGCTGTTCCTGGATCGCTCGGTGGACATGTTGGCTGCATGGAGTCTTACTCTACTCTTAGACTCCGTGCAAGCCTTCGTGAATCCAGCCCACAGTCTACATCCAAAAGCTAAGAACGTATTTTTTTTTTTTTGGAAATGAACCAGTTTACTAAATCAGACTTAATTTCAACAATAAGCATTATTCTGGCAAACATCTGAGTAACAAATTCCAAGTTTCCATGGATGAAATACAAACAAGACAAAGTTTTTTTTTCTTTTTTAACTTACCCAGAAAACTGCCTGAAAATCTCTCCAGAAACTGCCGTAGAACACTGAACTTTCAAACAGCTCTACAGATGCATACTTCACAAATCAAACTTCATAAACTGTATAAAATACTTAAACATGAAGGAAGCCTTTCAGAAAATGAGATTACAATTTGCTGAGCAATTCTGAAAATAAGTTTTTCTGAATCTGTATAAATGAAGTAAACATTAAAACAGATTACACAATCAGTGTTAAAGCAAGTACAAATAAATGCATAGCTTGGAAATTAGATGGCATTCTTATAATATGCACCAGCAAGAAAAGGTGGGAGGACTAGTTGCTACCACAGTTTAGATTCTAGTATTTCACCAAGACCACACAGGTTAAGAAAATTAACCCTCAAGCACAGTGAGATGGAAAGGAACAAGAAATTATTCCGATAAACTTCTAAAGTTATCTCAAGGTACTGAACCTCTTCCACTAAAGATACAAGCTGGTCATCAAATGTTCTGTCAAAATCTAGAGGAACAAAGAATACTTAACACCTGTGGATTCATCAACTACTCAGGTAAGTTTTTTTTGTTTATATTCCAAATACTACACAGATAATAAAATAAAATTCACAATGCAGAGTCAGCGGAAAGTGCAGTTGTGTACACTTGCCATAAATGTAGAGATTAGAGTGTGTATTCACTGTTGCAGTCATCACCTGTGGTTTATCCCTGTTGTGGTAGCCCTCGGCCAGCCCAAATACCAGAGTCAATGTTTTTCTGTATCGGCTGCTGTCGCCTGTAGTCTGATATCAGGTCATCATTGCTATAAAGCAAGGCAGCAAAAGACATTACATCAGTTTTGATTGCCATAACCCGTCAGAACCACAGGGAAATATGGTAAAGTGGTTGTGGTGGCTAAAGGCCACCGTGGGAGGGTGTAATGTCCGGCTGCACAGTTAAGGGGTACCAATGCTGTCTGGGCCAATCTAGAGCAATGAGGATGGCCTTTGATCTCTGCTCCCTTATCTTGATCAGTACCCTGGGAATAAGAGGCAGAGGAGGGAATGCGTACACAAAGAGGGAGTTCCAGGGGAAGGTCAAGGCATCCACCTTCCATGCTAGGTGGTGATACTCCCTGGTAGAGAATTTTTCCAGGTAGCAGAGATCCATTTCCAGAATTCCCCACTCCTGAGTGACTTGCAAAAAGATTTCTCTGTGGAGCTGCCATTCGTGGGGGTCCAGTAAGTTTCTGCTTAGGTGGCCTGCTAGGGTGTTGTTGATCCCTGGTAGCTATTGAGCAATTAGGTGTAATCCCATGGAGGAAGCTGTCAGCCAGAGGTTCATGGCTAGCCTGCACAGAGGGCAAGACTGGGTCCCTCCCTGTTTGTTGATGTACCACATTACTGTGGCATTGTCTGTTTTGAAAAGAACCCTTGGCCTGAGATGAGGTTTGAAGGATGTCAGAGCCCTTTGTGTACTGCCATCATTTCCTTCTGATTGATGTACAAGGGAAGGTGCTGAGCATCCCAAAAACCTTGGGTGCACTTGCCTGCTAGTTGTTCGTCCCAAGCAAAGTCTGAGGCATCAGTAGTGATGGTTTGCCCAGTAGGGCGGAGGATGAAGAGAAGACCTTTGCTCTTGGCACAGGCCCCTGCCCACCAGAGAGACTCTGCCCTTATACAGGGGATCAGCGTTAGAGAGGTCTCTA